>NW_027665429.1:0-65516 GCF_963924005.1 Protomyctophum bolini | reverse complement strand
TGCTAAATGCCTAAATTGTAAATTGTAAATTGATGGTGGACAGAGCATCAGACAGTAATAGGGAATTGTATATACCTGCAGATATGAATATGAACTGGTTCTCTCCAACATGCTCACTTAAGAAAACCCTCCATGCTATTGCAGATACATACAATTTAACACAGTTAGCAAACAAGCCAACAAGAACACAAATAATAAATGGCATCTCCTCCACCTGTATTGATCATATCTTTACAAATGCAGCTGATCTATGCTCAAAGGTGATTTCTGTTGAATTTGGATGCACTGACCACAACATAGTAGCTTTTACGAGAAAGGCAAAAATCCACAAATATGGAAGGAAGCTAAAGCTGACTTTCAACACGCCTATAGAGATGGGCTTTCTACATGTACAGCACTGACACAGTTAATAGATGACTGTCTAATGAATGTGGATTCTAAGAGACTAGTGGGGTCTGTACTGTTAGATTTTAGTGCCGCGTTTGACATTATTGATCACAATCTATTGCTTGACAAACTTTCATGTTATGGTTTTACCTTATCTGCACTAAGGTGGATAAAAAGCTATTCATCCAGCAGATCACAGAGAGTATACTATAATGGGAGTCTCTCAGATACTAAACATATTCACTGTGGAATTCCACAAGGAAGTTGCTTAGGTCACTATATTTACAAATGACATGCCACTGGTCGGGGCCAATATAGCCATGTATTCTGACGACACTACTTTGTATATGTCTGCCACTAATGTGGAAGATCTGTCTGTAGCTCTTAACAAGGAACTACAGAACATATCAGAGTGGGTGGTGAACAATAGGATGGTCCTGGACATCTCAAAGACTAAATCCATTGTATTTGGATCACAGCATATGCTCAAGTCAAAACCCAAATTGAATCTGAATCTGAGCAATCTAGCAGTTGAGCAGGTAGATGAAACAAAACTTATTGGGGTTATATTAGACAGTCATCTAACATGGTCTACTCGTATTCAAAACATAACTAAGAAATGGGAGGGGGTTTGTCCATGATTAGGAGATGAGTTTTTAACTCCAACATCTGCTGTCCAGGTCATCCAGGCACTAGTGATATCCCACCTTGACTATTGTCCAGTTGTGTGGTCCTAAAAAGTACCTGCATAATTACAAATAGCCCAGAATAAGGCAGCTCGCCTTGCCCTGAACTGCAATACTAGATCTAGTACTGTTAAATCATCAGAAGCTGTCATGGCTGTTGGTGGAGCAGAGATTAGCTGCCAGTCTGGCTGGATTTTTTTAGGAACATTTGTTCAAATAAAAAAACAAAATGCTTATATAAAAATATTCATTATACCAGTGATAGACATGTACATAATACCAGACATGTTGCAATGGGTCGATTTACAGTGCCTAAGCCAAGAACTGATGCAGTGAAGAATACAGTCATGTACAGGGCAATGACTTTCTGGAACGCTCTACCAGTATGCATCACAGAAATTAAGGGTAAAAGGCATTTTACCCTGTCAATATACCAGTTAATGTAATCTAGAGTGAATGCACTAACCGTGGTTGTTATGCTTTAATGTATTTCTTTTATGATATCTGTAATGTTGTTTTTATTTAAATTTGTGTATGTATATTATTCTGTGAGGACCCCAGGAAGAATAGCTGTTGCCAGGTGTAACAGCTAATGGGGATCCTAAATAAACTAAACTAAACCTAGGAGTAAAACCATTAATGCAGAAATGAGAAATCAATGCCTCAAATGGCAGTAGTTTTGCAGTGGTGGAAAATGTAACTCTTTTTTTAATGAATACAATAACATTTTGTCCAATCTGTATGGTAGAGTATGTTAATACAATATAACTTATACAATTGGGCTGGTTGTATTTTGTCTCCCTGCTCTTCTGTTGAGACATTTAGATCGTGTCAAAGGTCATGTCTCACCTAGACACAGGATCTGACTCGAATTTGGACCTTATGGTCAAGATTAAATTTATCCCCCGAGCAAGCAGTTCGGCTCGATTAGCTCAATGCTAAAGTTTTCAGCACGCAGGAAAGCGGGTTCAAATCCAGGGTAGAAGAGGAAAGTTACATACTAATGCTGCTTTAAGTATATAATAACTTCAATCAACTTTTGATTCATTAATTAATTTGATTAATTCATTAAATAACATTAATAAATTAAGATTAATTTGTATTATTGCTCTTGTATTGCTATTGGAGACACTGGGGGGACACTGGGGGACACTGGGCAGGCACTGGGGAGTCGCTGGGCAGGCACTGGGGAGGCACTCAGGGGCACACTGGGGAGGCACTGGGGAGACACTGGGGAGGCACTCAGGGGCACACTGGGGAGACACTGGGGAGGCACTGGGGAGACACTGGGGAGGCCCTCAGGGGGACACTGGTGAGGAACTGGGGGGACACTGGGGAGGCACTGGGAAGGCACTGTGGGGACACTGGGGAGGCACTGGGGAGACACTGGGGAGGCACTGGGGAGGCACTGGGGAGTCACTGGGGGGACACTGGGGAGGCACTGGGAAGGCACTGAGGGGACACTGGGGAGGCACTGGGGAGGCACTGGGAAGGCACTGAGGGGAAACTGGGGAGGCACTGGGGAGACACTGGGGAGGCACTGGGGAGGCACTGGGGAGTCCCTGGGGGGACACTGGGGAGGCACTGGGAAGGCACTGAGGGGACACTGGGGAGGCACTGGGGAGGCACTCAGGGAGGCACTGGGGGGACACTAGGAGGCACTGGGGAGACACTGGGGAGGCACTCAGGGAGGCACTGGGGGGACACTAGGAGGCACTGGGGAGACACTGGGGAGGCACTCAGGGGGATACTGGGGAGGCACTCGGGGGGACACTGGGGAGACACTGGGGAGGCACTGGGCAGACACTGGGGAGGCACTGGGGAGGCACTGGGGAGACATTGGGGAGACACTGGGGAGGCACTGGGCAGACACTGGGGAGGCACTGGGCAGACACTGCAGGGCAGACACTGGGGTGGCACTTGGGGAGGCACTGGGGAGGTACTGGACATTTCATATCACACACACCCCATGATTCACTAGCCCCCTTAAAAAAAAAAAAAATGGTTCTTCTTAGGACCGAGTGTGTGTGTGTGATGTGTTACCCTCCCCCATGGGTCTTCTTAGGACCAGCAACCAGTTCCTCCCAAAAGCCATTTACAAATTTCTACTGAGACTGAGACTGAGCTATTGAAATTTAAATATATTTTCAAATGGTTATTGGCGCTCCATAAATAATGGATATCTCGGCCGTCTCTGGTCCGTTTTTGACGGGGGGCATCTCGTTGCGACCGGGCCGCCCTCGGGGACTCTGCCCCGTGGGTCTCGTGCCCGGGCGGGGGTCCGCGGGGGTCCGCGGGGGTCCCCAGCGTATCTCAGCCGTCTCTGGTCCGTTTTGGACAGGGGGCATCTCGTTGCGACCGGGCCGCCCTCGGGGACTCGGCCCAGTGGGTCTCGTGCCCGGGTGGGGGTCCGCGGGGGTCCGCGGGGGTCCCCAGCGTATCTCAGCCGTCTCTGGTCCGTTTTGGCTGGGGGGCATCTCGTTGCGACCGGGCCGCCCTCGGGGACTCGGCCCCGTGGGTCTCGTGCCCGGGTGGGGGTCCGCGGGGGTCCCCGGCGTATCTCAGCCGTCTCTGGTCCGTTTCGGACAGGGGGAATCTCGTTGCGACCAGGCCACCCTCAGGGACTCGGCCCTGTGGGTAAACAATCACCACCCCTCACACTGACTGTTGAGCTGCAGTGAACCATTTGATTGGCCAATGGATATGTATCTTACTATGTATTACTTGGCTATTGTTCACAATTGCATCGAATAAAAAAAATTAAATAAAAAAAGCTGGCGGAGTGATACACTAAGACAGTAAGGTTCCACTTCATTCATTTAGTGGCAGGAAACACATTTCTCTGTGTCAATGAGTGAGTAAAATAAATAAACAAGTCTGCATTCCTCAACACAACGACGTTATTATGGTTGACTATAAAGGATCACATTATATGCTACCCCTGAAAGAACGTATCAAAAGGTAGGAATGTGATTTTTGGAAGCTACTTGGCTCCAGCCAAACAGTGCTAATTATTTAGCAACAGGGGCCTGTGACAGATCACAGGACACCAGTCTGAGTGTCATGTACCTATACAGTATATTATACAGGAGAATTGATAACCTTGCATTTACCTGCATTTGTTATATGTTGCTATTGTAGGAATGAGGAGGGCCTATTTGTGCACTCTGAGTTACATATGCAGTGTGAGGTTTTAAAGTTAAAGCTATACGTTTTAATGAAGTTATCCCATCCTCTTTCCTGGTTCCATAGATCCTGCACTATGATTTTTGCACGAGATGTGAAAGGAGTCATACAGCCCAGAGGATCATAATGGCTTGACACTATTTTTTTTAAATGTTCCTCATTGTAGGCTGATGGTAAATAATGTACTTGTTCTTATAACTCAGTATGTCAGTAGAGCAGTTCCGTTCGAGGCCTAATGTTAGCTCCTTGGGGTCTCCTCCATTCTCTGATAGCCACGGTTCACTTTTAGGATCTGGTGAGAGATGGTTTATTGCAGCTGTGTCATTGCTAGCTCATTATCTGATGTCAAACCCACCATCAGCAAGTAGGGGTCTCATTTTTGTCAATTAGGGACTTGGCTTTGTGAGATGAAGGGGAATTTTAAAGGCAATTATCAACATAAGAACTATGGACAGAGTTAAGGATATCCTCATTACAACATGTTTTTGCCATTAGGGCCCTCTAAGCACAGCAACATTCCCACCAGAACATGGATAAGGGAAAAAATCATCCAAGGCCTTAACATTACTAATGCGAATAATAGGGGAATTCAATAATGTGACAATTTCACTCTGAAATAGCAGCCTTGGCAGGCCATATCGTTCTTGAAGTGCTCAGAGAGCAGTGGAATATGGATAAAAATAAGTGTGTAATATGCATATGTACATCATGTGTCTCCCTTTTCCCTTTTCCAAAAAAGTCTGTGCGATCCTGGGGGTAAGGTGGGGGGGTTAAGAAGCGGACTGGGTTGCTTAGCAACCACAGAACCGCCACTATCGGAGGAAGAGACAAAAAATGTTGCCAGTAGGCAAACCATGCGGGTACATAAACAATCACATAAGGACAATTTGTGTTCTAAAAATAAAAAAACATTTACTCCTGTAAGTTATTGTGATTTCGTATGTACATGCTCAGATAAATAATGTAATGTCTCCTCCCCTGAAAAGCTTTTAAAAGACAAATTAAATAAAAAGTTGGTCACAAGCAGTGGAATATGGTCTTGCATGCTGAATCTGGCCAATTTGAGTGTTGAAGATGGTCTCTAGTAGGATCTGATATTTATATTGTTCAGTAAGTTGGGGGTGAATATCTAGGAGGTTATCTAGAGCCATTTTCAGTAGGACAAATTCACTCTCTCGAACACTTTTGAACACAGGAAGTGATGACCTGGGTATCCCATTTGCAGAGGCTATGAACAGATCCAGAATGCATCAAAGCAACACAAACCAATTTGACATGGAATCCAATAAGTCTGTATATGTACTATTTGTGCATGACTTATTCATGTAGGAGCATATAGGGCAGCAGCATACTGTATTTGTATAAAAACAATGTGTTTGTATTTTGTGTACATTTTGCCTTTTAAGCGTCGTCCATTTGAAGTCATCTGTTCTGCTGAGCAGTAAAAAAACATTTAAACGGAGTGTAACATATTGCTGCTGTCGGGCAGAAACCTTGTATGCCCATATCATATATGCCATGCCAAGCTGCCAAAAAAGGGTGATATGAAATGTCCAGTACCTCCCCAGTGCCTCCCCAAGTGCCACCCCAGTGTCTGCCCTGCAGTGTCTGCCCAGTGGCTCCCCAGTGTCCCCCTGAGTGCCTCCCCAGTGTCCCCCTGAGTTCCTCCCAGTGTCTCCCCAGTGCCTCCCCAATGTCTCCCCAGTGGCTGCAGTTTCTCCCCAGTGTCTCCCCAGTGCCTCCCTAGTGTCTCCCCAGTGTCCCCCTGAGTGTCCCCTGAGTGCCTCCCCAGTGCCTCCCCAGTGTCTCCCCAATGGCTGCAGTTTCTCCCCAGTGCCTCCCCAGTGTCTCCCCAGTGCCTCCCCAGTGTCTCCCCAGTGCCTCCCCAGTGACTCCCTGAGTGCCTAAGCTCTTTTTACTCATAAAGGTCCTAAGTAGGTAGCAAATACGAGAACACAAACACACACACACACACACACCTGTAATTACATGGGTTGGTCAGAGGGGGGCGATCTCAAATGTAAAAATGACAACTTTTTAGGACCATCCCAATTTCAACACCAGGCATGCTAAAATGGCACCCTGTATCTGTTGCAGTGGTAATCCTTATAAGGACCATGATTTTGGTCCTAACTTGTCCAACGGTCCTAATATGGAAGCTCCTTTTAGGACTTTTGGTCCTAAGTAGGTAAGTTATACGAGAACACACGCACACACACACACACACACACACACACACACACACACACACACACACACACACCCCAACAACATCATTGACAGGCCATCCACTATCACCCCCCCCCCCCACAGATATTTTTCAAGCAGCCAGACTGTGAATATGTTTCTGTGTCTCATCTGTTCACTCTCCTATGGGCATGCTGTGATGTCCCTGTGACTGTGATGTATGTGCTCTGTGGCAGCCATACAATGGGAGGCAAACTACAACAAGTCAGGGGAGAGAGGGAGGAGGCAGGAGGGAGGGCCGAGGGAGAGAGCGTGGGTGGCCCAGGTAGCATATACCTCACTCTGGAGACCCTCATCGCTAGCCTCTGACTGCCCCAGCCTCGGTATAGTCGCTATTCACTCATTTATAAACCGCAAAGCGTGACAGATGGAAAGACTGTGTGTGTGTGTGTGTGTGTGTGTGTGTGTGTGTGTGTGTGTGTGTGTGTGTGTTCTCGTATAACTTACCTACTTAGGACCAAAAGTCCTAAAAGGAGCTTCCATATTAGGACCGTTGGACAAGTTAGGACCAAAATCATGGTCCTTATAAGGATTACCACTGCAACAGATACAGGGTGCCATTTTAGCATGCCTGGTGTTGAAATTGGGATGGTCCTAAAAAGTTGTCATTTTTACATTTGAGATCGCCCCCCTCTGACCAACCCATGTAATTACAGGTGTGTGTGTGTGTGTGTGTTTGTGTTCTCGTATTTGCTACCTACTTAGGACCTTTATGAGTAAAAAGAGCTTAGGCACTCAGGGAGTCACTGGGGAGGCACTGGGGAGACACTGGGGAGGCACTGGGGAGACACTGGGGAGGCACTGGGGAGAAACTGCAGCCATTGGGGAGACACTGGGGAGGCACTGGGGAGGCACTCAGGGGACACTCAGGGGGACACTGGGGAGACACTAGGGAGGCACTGGGGAGACACTGGGGAGAAACTGCAGCCACTGGGGAGACATTGGGGAGGCACTGGGGAGACACTGGGAGGAACTCAGGGGGACACTGGGGAGGCACTCAGGGGGACACTGGGGAGCCACTGGGCAGACACTGCAGGGCAGACACTGGGGTGGCACTTGGGGAGGCACTGGGGAGGTACTGGACATTTCATATCACCCTTTTTTGGCAGCTTGGCATGGCATATATGATATGGGCATACAAGGTTTCTGCCCGACAGCAGCAATATGTTACACTCCGTTTAAATGTTTTTTTACTGCTCAGCAGAACAGATGACTTCAAATGGACGACGCTTAAAAGGCAAAATGTACACAAAATACAAACACATTGTTTTTATACAAATACAGTATGCTGCTGCCCTATATGCTCCTACATGAATAAGTCATGCACAAATAGTACATATACAGACTTATTGGATTCCATGTCAAATTGGTTTGTGTTGCTTTGATGCATTCTGGATCTGTTCATAGCCTCTGCAAATGGGATACCCAGGTCATCACTTCCTGTGTTCAAAAGTGTTCGAGAGAGTGAATTTGTCCTACTGAAAATGGCTCTAGATAACCTCCTAGATATTCACCCCCAACTTACTGAACAATATAAATATCAGATCCTACTAGAGACCATCTTCAACACTCAAATTGGCCAGATTCAGCATGCAAGACCATATTCCACTGCTTGTGACCAACTTTTTATTTAATTTGTCTTTTAAAAGCTTTTCAGGGGAGGAGACATTACATTATTTATCTGAGCATGTACATACGAAATCACAATAACTTACAGGAGTAAATGTTTTTTTATTTTTAGAACACAAATTGTCCTTATGTGATTGTTTATGTACCCGCATGGTTTGCCTACTGGCAACATTTTTTGTCTCTTCCTCCGATAGTGGCGGTTCTGTGGTTGCTAAGCAACCCAGTCCGCTTCTTAACCCCCCCACCTTACCCCCAGGATCGCACAGACTTTTTTGGAAAAGGGAAAAGGGAGACACATGATGTACATATGCATATTACACACTTATTTTTATCCATATTCCACTGCTCTCTGAGCACTTCAAGAACGATATGGCCTGCCAAGGCTGCTATTTCAGAGTGAAATTGTCACATTATTGAATTCCCCTATTATTCGCATTAGTAATGTTAAGGCCTTGGATGATTTTTTCCCTTATCCATGTTCTGGTGGGAATGTTGCTGTGCTTAGAGGGCCCTAATGGCAAAAACATGTTGTAATGAGGATATCCTTAACTCTGTCCATAGTTCTTATGTTGATAATTGCCTTTAAAATTCCCCTTCATCTCACAAAGCCAAGTCCCTAATTGACAAAAATGAGACCCCTACTTGCTGATGGTGGGTTTGACATCAGATAATGAGCTAGCAATGACACAGCTGCAATAAACCATCTCTCACCAGATCCTAAAAGTGAACCGTGGCTATCAGAGAATGGAGGAGACCCCAAGGAGCTAACATTAGGCCTCGAACGGAACTGCTCTACTGACATACTGAGTTATAAGAACAAGTACATTATTTACCATCAGCCTACAATGAGGAACATTTAAAAAAAATAGTGTCAAGCCATTATGATCCTCTGGGCTGTATGACTCCTTTCACATCTCGTGCAAAAATCATAGTGCAGGATCTATGGAACCAGGAAAGAGGATGGGATAACTTCATTAAAACGTATAGCTTTAACTTTAAAACCTCACACTGCATATGTAACTCAGAGTGCACAAATAGGCCCTCCTCATTCCTACAATAGCAACATATAACAAATGCAGGTAAATGCAAGGTTATCAATTCTCCTGTATAATATACTGTATAGGTACATGACACTCAGACTGGTGTCCTGTGATCTGTCACAGGCCCCTGTTGCTAAATAATTAGCACTGTTTGGCTGGAGCCAAGTAGCTTCCAAAAATCACATTCCTACCTTTTGATACGTTCTTTCAGGGGTAGCATATAATGTGATCCTTTATAGTCAACCATAATAACGTCGTTGTGTTGAGGAATGCAGACTTGTTTATTTATTTTACTCACTCATTGACACAGAGAAATGTGTTTCCTGCCACTAAATGAATGAAGTGGAACCTTACTGTCTTAGTGTATCACTCCGCCAGCTTTTTTTATTTAATTTTTTTTATTCGATGCAATTGTGAACAATAGCCAAGTAATACATAGTAAGATACATATCCATTGGCCAATCAAATGGTTCACTGCAGCTCAACAGTCAGTGTGAGGGGTGGTGATTGTTTACCCACAGGGCCGAGTCCCTGAGGGTGGCCTGGTCGCAACGAGATTCCCCCTGTCCGAAACGGACCAGAGACGGCTGAGATACGCCGGGGACCCCCGCGGACCCCCACCCGGGCACGAGACCCACGGGGCCGAGTCCCCGAGGGCGGCCCGGTCGCAACGAGATGCCCCCCAGCCAAAACGGACCAGAGACGGCTGAGATACGCTGGGGACCCCCGCGGACCCCCGCGGACCCCCACCCGGGCACGAGACCCACTGGGCCGAGTCCCCGAGGGCGGCCCGGTCGCAACGAGATGCCCCCTGTCCAAAACGGACCAGAGACGGCTGAGATACGCTGGGGACCCCCGCGGACCCCCGCGGACCCCCGCCCGGGCACGAGACCCACGGGGCAGAGTCCCCGAGGGCGGCCCGGTCGCAACGAGATGCCCCCCGTCAAAAACGGACCAGAGACGGCCGAGATATCCATTATTTATGGAGCGCCAATAACCATTTGAAAATATATTTAAATTTCAATAGCTCAGTCTCAGTCTCAGTAGAAATTTGTAAATGGCTTTTGGGAGGAACTGGTTGCTGGTCCTAAGAAGACCCATGGGGGAGGGTAACACATCACACACACACACTCGGTCCTAAGAAGAACCATTTTTTTTTTTTTTAAGGGGGCTAGTGAATCATGGGGTGTGTGTGATATGAAATGTCCAGTACCTCCCCAGTGCCTCCCCAAGTGCCACCCCAGTGTCTGCCCTGCAGTGTCTGCCCAGTGCCTCCCCAGTGTCTGCCCAGTGCCTCCCCAGTGTCTCCCCAATGTCTCCCCAGTGCCTCCCCAGTGCCTCCCCAGTGTCTGCCCAGTGCCTCCCCAGTGTCTCCCCAGTGTCCCCCCGAGTGCCTCCCCAGTATCCCCCTGAGTGCCTCCCCAGTGTCTCCCCAGTGCCTCCTAGTGTCCCCCCAGTGCCTCCCTGAGTGCCTCCCCAGTGTCTCCCCAGTGCCTCCTAGTGTCCCCCCAGTGCCTCCCTGAGTGCCTCCCCAGTGCCTCCCCAGTGTCCCCTCAGTGCCTTCCCAGTGCCTCCCCAGTGTCCCCCCAGGGACTCCCCAGTGCCTCCCCAGTGCCTCCCCAGTGTCTCCCCAGTGCCTCCCCAGTTTCCCCTCAGTGCCTTCCCAGTGCCTCCCCAGTGCCTCCCCAGTGTCCCCTCAGTGCCTTCCCAGTGCCTCCCCAGTGTCCCCCCAGTGACTCCCCAGTGCCTCCCCAGTGCCTCCCCAGTGTCTCCCCAGTGCCTCCCCAGTGTCCCCACAGTGCCTTCCCAGTGCCTCCCCAGTGTCCCCCCAGTTCCTCACCAGTGTCCCCCTGAGGGCCTCCCCAGTGTCTCCCCAGTGCCTCCCCAGTGTCTCCCCAGTGTGCCCCTGAGTGCCTCCCCAGTGTCTCCCCAGTGCCTCCCCAGTGTGCCCCTGAGTGCCTCCCCAGTGCCTGCCCAGCGACTCCCCAGTGCCTGCCCAGTGTCCCCCAGTGTCCCCCCAGTGTCTCCAATAGCAATACAAGAGCAATAATACAAATTAATCTTAATTTATTAATGTTATTTAATGAATTAATCAAATTAATTAATGAATCAAAAGTTGATTGAAGTTATTATATACTTAAAGCAGCATTAGTATGTAACTTTCCTCTTCTACCCTGGATTTGAACCCGCTTTCCTGCGTGCTGAAAACTTTAGCATTGAGCTAATCGAGCCGAACTGCTTGCTCGGGGGATAAATTTAATCTTGACCATAAGGTCCAAATTCGAGTCAGATCCTGTGTCTAGGTGAGACATGACCTTTGACACGATCTAAATGTCTCAACAGAAGAGCAGGGAGACAAAATACAACCAGCCCAATTGTATAAGTTATATTGTATTAACATACTCTACCATACAGATTGGACAAAATGTTATTGTATTCATTAAAAAAAGAGTTACATTTTCCACCACTGCAAAACTACTGCCATTTGAGGCATTGATTTCTCATTTCTGCATTAATGGTTTTACTCCTAGGTTTAGTTTAGTTTATTTAGGATCCCCATTAGCTGTTACACCTGGCAACAGCTATTCTTCCTGGGGTCCTCACAGAATAATATACATACACAAATTTAAATAAAAACAACATTACAGATATCATAAAAGAAATACATTAAAGCATAACAACCACGGTTAGTGCATTCACTCTAGATTACATTAACTGGTATATTGACAGGGTAAAATGCCTTTTACCCTTAATTTCTGTGATGCATACTGGTAGAGCGTTCCAGAAAGTCATTGCCCTGTACATGACTGTATTCTTCACTGCATCAGTTCTTGGCTTAGGCACTGTAAATCGACCCATTGCAACATGTCTGGTATTATGTACATGTCTATCACTGGTATAATGAATATTTTTATATAAGCATTTTGTTTTTTTATTTGAACAAATGTTCCTAAAAAAATCCAGCCAGACTGGCAGCTAATCTCTGCTCCACCAACAGCCATGACAGCTTCTGATGATTTAACAGTACTAGATCTAGTATTGCAGTTCAGGGCAAGGCGAGCTGCCTTATTCTGGGCTATTTGTAATTATGCAGGTACTTTTTAGGACCACACAACTGGACAATAGTCAAGGTGGGATATCACTAGTGCCTGGATGACCTGGACAGCAGATGTTGGAGTTAAAAACTCATCTCCTAATCATGGACAAACCCCCTCCCATTTCTTAGTTATGTTTTGAATACGAGTAGACCATGTTAGATGACTGTCTAATATAACCCCAATAAGTTTTGTTTCATCTACCTGCTCAACTGCTAGATTGCTCAGATTCAGATTCAATTTGGGTTTTGACTTGAGCATATGCTGTGATCCAAATACAATGGATTTAGTCTTTGAGATGTCCAGGACCATCCTATTGTTCACCACCCACTCTGATATGTTCTGTAGTTCCTTGTTAAGAGCTACAGACAGATCTTCCACATTAGTGGCAGACATATACAAAGTAGTGTCGTCAGAATACATGGCTATATTGGCCCCGACCAGTGGCATGTCATTTGTAAATATAGTGACCTAAGCAACTTCCTTGTGGAATTCCACAGTGAATATGTTTAGTATCTGAGAGACTCCCATTATAGTATACTCTCTGTGATCTGCTGGATGAATAGCTTTTTATCCACCTTAGTGCAGATAAGGTAAAACCATAACATGAAAGTTTGTCAAGCAATAGATTGTGATCAATAATGTCAAACGCGGCACTAAAATCTAACAGTACAGACCCCACTAGTCTCTTAGAATCCACATTCATTAGACAGTCATCTATTAACTGTGTCAGTGCTGTACATGTAGAAAGCCCATCTCTATAGGCGTGTTGAAAGTCAGCTTTAGCTTCCTTCCATATTTGTGGATTTTTGCCTTTCTCGTAAAAGCTACTATGTTGTGGTCAGTGCATCCAAATTCAACAGAAATCACCTTTGAGCATAGATCAGCTGCATTTGTAAAGATATGATCAATACAGGTGGAGGAGATGCCATTTATTATTTGTGTTCTTGTTGGCTTGTTTGCTAACTGTGTTAAATTGTATGTATCTGCAATAGCATGGAGGGTTTTCTTAAGTGAGCATGTTGGAGAGAACCAGTTCATATTCATATCTGCAGGTATATACAATTCCCTATTACTGTCTGATGCTCTGTCCACCATCAATTTACAATTTACAATTTAGGCATTTAGCAGACGCTCTTAATCCAGAGCGATTTACATTAAGCAAGAACAAAAGCACCATCTCACATACACTGCTGACTACTACTGAGAATTGGAATCCGGTAGTCTGTAACAGCAACACAGCAATATAGGTTTAATATTAGGCAAGTGGACTTAAAATATAAAAAAATATAAAAAGCCACACCCCCACCATGAATATTTCTGTCTCTCCTGTAGATATTATACCCATGTACCATAAATTCCTTATCACATGTTTCATCTAAATGTGTCAGATATGGCAAGTATTCTATATCAGGGGTGCCCAAACTTTTTTCACTGAGGGCCACATACAGAAAAATATAGGAAGGGCTGGGCCACTCACTAGAGATGAGGTATATCACCTCACCTGTCGTGTATTAAAGCAGGGTTTACTGCACAATGTTGTTGGCATGGCGCTGCGCCATGCTTGAAATAAATCGTGCCATGCCAAGCTGCCCAAAAAAAAGGAAGAAAAAAAGAAAAGAAGGGGGGCTATTGAATCATGGTGTGTGTGTGATATGAAATGTCCAGTACCTCCCCCAGTGCCACCCCAGTGTCTGCCCAGTGGCTCCCCAGTACCTCCCCAGTGTCCCCTGAGTACCTCCCCAGTGTCCCCCTGAGTACCTCCCCAGTGTCCCCTGAGTGCCTCCCCAGTGTGCCCCTGAGTGCCTCCCCAGTGTCCCCTGAGTACCTCCCCAGTGTCCCCCTGAGTACCTCCCCAGTGTCCCCTGAGTGCCTCCCCAGTGTGCCCCTGAGTGCCTCCCCAGTGGCTGCAGTTTCTCCCCAGTGTTTCCCCAGTGCCTCCCCAGTGTGCCCCCAGTGCCTCCCCATTGTCTCCCCAGTGCCTCCCCAGAGGCTCCCCAGTGCCCCCCCAGTGTGCCCCTGAGTGCCTCCCCAGTGCATATAGATGATTAAACTCATAAGAGCCAATGCAGTGAAGTTACTGACCAAAAGGTTTTAGCTTTCTTTTGTTTGGAGACGGTCCTAACATAAATCGTGCCATGCCAAGATGCCCAAAAAAAAGGAAGAAGAAAAAAAAAAAAGGGGGGGCTATTGAATCATGGTGTGTGTGTGATATGAAATGTCCAGTACCTCCCCCAGTGCCACCCCAGTGTCTGCCCAGTGGCTCCCCAGTACCTCCCCAGTACCTCCCCAGTGTCCCCTGAGTGTCTCCCCAGTGTCCCCTGAGTGTCTCCCCAGTGTCCCCTGAGTACCTCCCCAGTGTCCCCTGAGTACCTCCCCAGTGTCCCCCTGAGTACCTCCCCAGTGTCCCCTGAGTGCCTCCCCAGTGTGCCCCTGAGTGCCTCCCCAGTGTCCCCTGAGTACCTCCCCAGTGTCCCCCTGAGTACCTCCCCAGTGTCCCCTGAGTGCCTCCCCAGTGTGCCCCTGAGTGCCTCCCCAGTGGCTGCAGTTTCTCCCCAGTGTTTCCCCAGTGCCTCCCCAGTGTGCCCCCAGTGCCTCCCCATTGTCTCCCCAGTGCCTCCCCAGAGGCTCCCCAGTGCCCCCCCAGTGTGCCCCTGAGTGCCTCCCCAGTGCATATAGATGATTAAACTCATAAGAGCCAATGCAGTGAAGTTACTGACCAAAAGGTTTTAGCTTTCTTTTGTTTGGAGACGGTCCTAACAAGTAGGGTAAAAATGTGGTAATTTATAGTTTGCCCTTCTTTAAATCTGATGTGATTGTATTAAAATAGATTTTTTTCCACATTCAGGAGTGTAGTTTATATGTTTATACTATGTCTAGAAAGTGTGGTCCTAACGAGGTAAGCAATAACCTGAAAAAAAAGTGTGGTCCTAAGAAGGTAAGTTATACGAGTATGCGTGTGTGTGTGTGTGTGTGTGTGTGTGTGTGTGTGTGTGTGTGTGTGTGTGTGTGTGTGTGTGTGTGTGTGTGTGTGTGTGTGTGTGTGTGTGTGTGTGTGTGTGTGTGTGTGTGTGTGCGTGCGTGCGTGCGTGCGTGCGTGCGTGCGTGCGTGCGTGGGGAGCATGCATGTGATGCAGTATGTGAGGCATGCCTTTAATAATGCTACACAATCAATGTTGTGGCAGTGGCACCATGTGTGATGAAATATTGATATGTTGTTATCTTATGGGAGGGGGGACGGGGGGGTTGCTGTTTCTTTCTTCCAGGGGAAAAACAGGTATACAAGAATAAGCGGTTATTTTTGAGGTGCCCTTGAGCATGATGCTCAACCCTAAACTGATGCAATTGAGTTGGTACTCCACGGCCAGAGCTCCAGGGGGCCGACCACCTACAAGCGTCATTTAATCACGCTGTTTCTTTTATTTTGCACTGCAAATTTAAAGGCGTAGTGAAATAAAAAATACGTTTTTCACACTTTTAGACCATATCTGTGGTCATCATATGGGCATACCTAACAATGGATGCCAAAAAAATGGGCAAATTCTAATTTTTGTGTTTTTATATCAAAAGTCAATTTTTTTAATTACTTCCTGAAAACAAAAACGTGCTGCGTGATGACGTGCCGAGGCCCACATCGATAAAAGCCAATAAAAATGAAGCTCACCTGAAGGGATGCGACGTTCTGATTGGTTCAGAAACTTCAGACCGGCGTTTCAACTTGAAACCGTCTGAAACGTCAAAATATAATGTCCACCATTCCCGTTGCACTACACCTTTAAGCTGTCTTTTCCATCCCGTATGCCTGTGTGTACGAATGTGTACGAAGAAATAAATAACCTGGATTTTGTCAATCTTCCGCCTTTCATTCGTACGAACATGTAAGTTCACCGTTCCAGCTTACCTCAAATACTCTTACTGAAACTTCACTTCCATGTGTAGTGCCAGCGCCACTGGTTACAATTTTGTTTTTAAATGTATTGATTTTAATTACCCTCAATATCTAAAACAATACATGGCTCAATGTTCTTCCACTTTTGGCATTGCAGCCAACTCTTTTTTTTATTGTAATTTCCTTCTGATTGGAATAATCTGCAAATAGTCGTTTCATCTTTTAATTTGTTCAAAAAGGTCCTGACTCCTTATTATGAGAGTACATTTATATTATAATATTATAATATTTATAATTAATTAATAACTAATGAACTACACAATTTAATATTTAACCTTTAACAATCACATTAAATATACTGTATATCATGACATGTATGGCATTCATGATCCATTTCTTATGTATCTTATCACCTTGTTTGTTTGTTTACTTGTTTGCTATTGTTTGGTTGTTTTGGTTGTTGTAGTTTCTGTTTTGTTGTTTAAGGTTTTATTTTTGGCGGGGAAATTGTGTACGGTATACACAAGTGAATGAATTGATACATTGTCACCCCGTGAAAACGAGGGTGACAATCCTCAAGGGGTTATTCCTAATGAAGAATTTCAAATAGTCGGCATCCTGCATCCTTATAGACTCATTAAAGGACATAATCATGACACCCTCCCGGGGGTCCTGGGATGCAATACTGTACTCAGTACTGTATTCTAACGTTGTTATAGTTAGTGTATTAGGACTCATAAAATGTCCCTGGGACCCATCTAAAAGACCACTCCTGGGTCCCGGGACCAAATACATTGAAAATCTAATTAAATCACTGAATCATAAATATCAAAATCTAAGCATGTGCACTATTAGGCATAGAATCAATTATCAAATTTGATTGCAGCTTGTGCAAAAATATAATTTATTAACAAAAATGTGGATAAATGAATGAATATTTACATAAAATGAATTAATTAATTGAATTGGCAAAACAACAAAACTTAGGCTAACAAACAACACTGTAACACTACGACTAAACCCAAAAGGGATCCTTTCCGAAGGGATCAAAGTCACTGGTTAAAGTAGTTGGTTGGGGTTGGGGGAAAGAGGATTGCCTTCTTCCTCAGCGACGGCTAGACACATTAAAGAGGAATGTGCACGGAGGTGCGGCCAGGGCTCCTGCGGGAGGTTTGCACATGTGCAGTGTAAACAGGAACTGCGATGATGGAGTGTTCCAGCAGAGGTGCATGAGAGTTGCTGACCCTGAACTGAAATAATAAAAAGTATATAAAAAAAAGAGAATAGTACAAAGTTGATTTTGTTTTTATTTTAAAAAGTATATACATTTCATAACTGTGGAAAAAATGTTGTGTATAACAGACTGAAAGATAAAGGACCAGTACATTTACTAAATGTTAATGTTTTTGTATATTTTCTTTTGTGGATTTTCCATGTTCGTTAGTGTCAAACTTTTATTTTTGTGAAATGACAAAAGAACATGGATACTGTTCATTCAAGTACTGTGGATGATATAAAACATTTGAAAAGGGAATGGTGACTGCTGTTTAATTCTCAACTGTTCTGGATCTCATTATTTACATCACAAGTTATGAGCTTTCTATCTAGCACCTCTGCTGGAACACTCCATCGCAGTTCCTGTTTACACTGAGCATGTGCAAATCTCCCGCAGGAGACCGGGCCGCACCTCCGTGCCTTATTGTCTTTATTTGTCCTAGAGCGACGGTCAGGCTCAAGGTGCTGCCAGACTTACTAAAGAGCCGCGCACGTTCTCAGCTGCGCACAGTTTATATTTCCGGGTTTTTAGACAGCTGGTGGGTGGAAAAGAAGCTCCACTTCCGCGGACGACTTGCGCAACGGCCAGATTCCCTCTGCGTCAGTCGTCCGCGGAGGTGGAGCTTAAAAAGAAAAAGAAGCTGCGCACAGCCGAGAATGTGTGCGGCTCGTGTCTGTTTTGCGCGTGTGGAAACAGTGACTGACTGGCTTTAATAGTGAGGGCTGGGCCTGCCACCTCAGCGTTGCCATGGAGACGAGAGCAGCCACCAAACCTGGGAGGGAGATCAGTTTCTCACAGGTGAGAAGGAACCTGGCCACGCCTCCGTGACCAGAGCATCAATTATTAGTGCTGATTGGCAATGAAGCCAACACCCAAGCCTCTTTCACAGAACACAGCTCACCACCTGGACTGAAGACAGAACACACACCAACACAATACCCTCCTACTACTATCACCTCTTACTATCCTTAACCAAAAGTAGAACTCAAATAATACTAAATATGGCCAGGGGCCTTCACAGGCCCTGATAACCCCTAAATGTTGATGGTTCATTTCACTCTAATTCATTTGAAATTATTACAATAAAGAATGTTTTAGTGACGATTCTAACTATACAATTAATTATATAGTGGTGATAATGATAATGTTTCATTGTTTCAACAATATTTCAATGTTTCAACAATGTTTTGAAACAACACACACACACACACACACACACACACACACACACACACACACACGTTACATGATGTAAGACAGCGTACAAGCATGAGCATCTAATATGTCCTACGGTTCAATGTTTCAACAATGTTTTGAAACAATGTTTCAAATAGCACCACTATTATTAGTCTCTCATGTACAATAATGCATAGCAATACACACACACACACACACACACACACACACACACACACACACACACACACACACGCGCGCGCGAACATGTGTTACATGGTGTAAGACAGTGTACAAGCATGAGCATCTAATATGTCCTACGGTCAAAACGTCCTTTTAAATCTGTCACTTGGATATTTTACTCTCAGTAGCATCAGCAGTATTGTCTAGAGGACAGCAGCTACAGCAGCAGTAGTCAACGCCTCGCTGTCCAGAGGTCACTGGAGGAGTGACATCCTGTGACAGAATGCAGGCAGAGGGCCAATACAACGATGACAGACAGACCGGCCTGTTGACTCCATTCCTTTGCCTTCCCCAGTCCATGACCCTGTCACTGTCACTTACAACAACGACCAAAGAATATAGGCATCGATTCCTGGAACACCACCAGCATTACAAGCTTACAAGGGTCAGCCATCATCGTGCATAGACAATATTCCCTGTGATCCTATACAGATCATGTAAGGGGAAAGTGAAGAGGGCCCTGGGGAAATTAAATAATTCACCCTGTACACAGGAGACTTCACTTGCTGCTCGGAGATGTGCCACATGCAGAAGTTATCCGATGACACCATCGACAGGTGTATTAAAGAAGGAGAGGAGGTGAAGTACAGGAAACCGGATGAGGACCGAATGAACCGGCTATAGTGGCTACAGCTCAGCACCTCCCCACAGCCAGTGTCCATCAAGTGGGTGAAGGTTGAGGCAAATGGTGCATTTATATACCACCTTTATCCAAGGTGCTTTACATACTGTATAAGCCATCGTTTTTGTCAAATTGCGGAATTTCGGAAATTGCGGAAAAAACGATAAATTATAGCCCATCGTTTTTTGAATTTTTTAAAAAATTGCGGAAATTGCGGAAAAAACGATGGGTTATAGCCCATGTTTTTTTAAATTTTGGAAAAAAAAGTTAGCCTCGTTTCTCATCATTTTGGACCGTGGGCTATAGCCCATATCGTACGGCATACTATGGCACGCCGTTTTTCATCATTTTTGAGGATTTGAAAAAAATGAAAAAATGAAAAAAACGATGGGTTATAGCCCATGTTTTTTGAAAATTAGAAAAAAAAAGTTAGCCTCGTTTCTTATCATTTTGGACCGTGGGCTATAGCCCATACCGTACGGCATACTATGGCACGCCGTTTTTCATCATTTTTGAGGATTTAAAAAAAATGAAAAAATGAAAAAAAACGATGGGTTATAGCCCATGTTTTTTGAAAATTTGAAAAAAAAAGTTAGCCTCGTTTCTCATCATTTTGGACCATGGGCTATAGCCCATATCGTACGGCATACTATGGCACGCCGTTTTTCATCATTTTTGAGGATTTGAAAAAAATGAAAAAATGAAAAAAACGATGGGTTATAGCCCATGTTTTTTGAAAATTTGAAAAAAAAAGTTAGTCTCGTTTCTCATCATTTTGGACCGTGGGCTATAGCCCATACCGTACGGCATACTATGGCACGCCGTTTTTCATCATTTTTGAGGATTTAAAAAAAATGAAAAAATGATAAAAACGATGGGTTATAGCCCATGTTTTTTGAAAATTTGAAAAAAAATGTTAGCCTCGTTTCTCATCATTTTGGACCGTGGGCTATAGCCCATACCGTACGGCATACTATGGCACGCCGTTTTTCATCATTTTTGAGGATTTTAAAAAAATGAAAAAATGAAAAAAACGATGGGTTATAGCCCATGTTTTTTGAAAATTTGAAAAAAAAAGTTAGCCTCGTTTCTCATCATTTTGGACCATGGGCTATAGCCCATATCGTACGGCATACTATAGCACGCCGTTTTTCATCATTTTTGAGGATTTGAAAAAAATGAAAAATTAAAAAAAACGATGGGTTATAGCCCATGTTTTTTGAAAATTTGAAAAAAAAAGTTAGCCTCGTTTCTCATCATTTTGGACCGTGGGCTATAGCCCATACCGTACGGCATACTATGGCACGCCGTTTTTCATCATTTTTGAGGATTTAAAAAAAATGAAAAAATGAAAAAAACGATGGGTTATAGCCCATGTTTTTTGAAAATTTGAAAACAAATGTTAGCCTCGTTTCTCATCATTTTGGACCGTGGGCTATAGCCCATACCGTACGGCATACTATGGCACGCCGTTTTTCATCATTTTTGAGGATTTAAAAAAAATGAAAAAATGAAAAAAACGATGGGTTATAGCCCATGTTTTTTGAAAATTTGAAAAAAAAAGTTAGCCTCGTTTCTCATCATTTTGGACCATGGGCTATAGCCCATATCGTACGGCATACTATAGCACGCCGTTTTTCATCATTTTTGAGGATTTGAAAAAAATGAAAAATTAAAAAAAACGATGGGTTATAGCCCATGTTTTTTGAAAATTTGAAAAAAAAAGTTAGCCTCGTTTCTCATCATTTTGGACCGTGGGCTATAGCCCATACCGTACGGCATACTATGGCACGCCGTTTTTCATCATTTTTGAGGATTTAAAAAAAATGAAAAAATGAAAAAAACGATGGGTTATAGCCCATGTTTTTTGAAAATTTGAAAAAAAAAGTTAGCCTCGTTTCTCATCATTTTGGACCATGGGCTATAGCCCATATCGTACGGCATACTATAGCAAGCCGTTTTTCATCATTTTTGAGGATTTGAAAAAAATGAAAAAATGAAAAAACGATGGGTTATAGCCCATGTTTTTTGAAATTTTGAAAAAAAACGTTAGCCTCGTTTCTCATCATTTTGGACCGTGGGCTATAGCCCATATCGTACGGCATACTATGGCACGCCGTTTTTCATCATTTTTGAGGATTTGAAAAAAATGAAAAAATGAAAAAAACGATGGGTTATAGCCCATGTTTTTTGAAAATTTGAAAAAAAAAGTTAGCCTCGTTTCTCATCATTTTGGACCGTGGGCTATAGCCCATACCGTACGGCATACTATGGCACGCCGTTTTTCATCATTTTTGAGGATTTAAAAAAAATGAAAAAATGATAAAAACGATGGGTTATAGCCCATGTTTTTTGAAAATTTGAAAAAAAATGTTAGCCTCGTTTCTCATCATTTTGGACCGTGGGCTATAGCCCATACCGCACGGCATACTATGGCACGCCGTTTTTCATCATTTTTGAGGATTTAAAAAAAATGAAAAAATAAAAAAAACGATGGGTTATAGCCCATGTTTTTTGAAAATTTGAAAAAAAAAGTTAGCCTCGTTTCTCATCATTTTGGACCATGGGCTATAGCCCATATCGTACGGCATACTATAGCACGCCGTTTTTCATCATTTTTGAGGATTTGAAAAAAATGAAAAAATGAAAAAACGATGGGTTATAGCCCATGTTTTTTGAAATTTTGAAAAAAAAAGTTAGCCTCGTTTCTCATCATTTTGGACCGTGGGCTATAGCCCATATCGTACGGCATACTATGGCACGCCGTTTTTCATCATTTTTGAGGATTTGAAAAAAATTAAAAAAACGATGGGTTATAGCCCATGTTTTTTGAAAATTTGAAAAAAAAAGTTAGCCTCGTTTCTCATCATTTTGGACCGTGGGCTATAGCCCATACCGTACGGCATACTATGGCACGCCGTTTTTCATCATTTTTGAGGATTTAAAAAAAATGAAAAAATGAAAAAAAACGATGGGTTATAGCCCATGTTTTTTGAAAATTTGAAAAAAAAAGTTAGCCTTGTTTCTCATCATTTTGGACCATGGGCTATAGCCCATATCGTACGGCATACTATAGCACGCCATTTTTCATCATTTTTGAGGATTTGAAAAAAATGAAAAAATGATGGGTTATAGCCCATGTTTTTTGAAATTTTGAAAAAAAAAGTTAGCCTCGTTTCTCATCATTTTGGACCGTGGGCTATAGCCCATATCGTACGGCATACTATGGCACGCCGTTTTTCATCATTTTTGAGGATTTGAAAAAAATGAAAAAATGAAAAAAACGATGGGTTATAGCCCATGTTTTTTGAAAATTTGAAAAAAAGGTTAGCCTTGTTTCTCATTATTTTGGACCGTGGGCTATAGCCCATATCGTACGGCATACTATGGCACGCCGTTTTTCATCATTTTTGAGGATTTGAAAAAAATAAAAAAATTAAAAAAACGATGGGTTATAGCCCATGTTTTTTGAAAATTTGAAAAAAAAAGTTAGCCTCGTTTCTCATCATTTTGGACCGTGGGCTATAGCCCATACCGTACGGCATACTATGGCACGCCGTTTTTCATCATTTTTGAGGATTTAAAAAAAATGAAAAAATGAAAAAAACGATGGGTTATAGCCCATGTTTTTTGAAAATTTGAAAAAAAAGTTAGCCTTGTTTCTCATCATTTTGGACCGTGGGCTATAGCCCATATCGTACGGCATACTATGGCACGCCGTTTTTCATCATTTTTGAGGATTTGAAAAAAAATTAAAAATGAAAAAAAACGATGGGTTATAGCCCATGTTTTTTGAAATTTTGAAAAAAAAAGTTAGCCTCGTTTCTCATCATTTTGGACCGTGGGCTATAGCCCATATCGTACGGCATACTATGGCACGCCGTTTTTCATCATTTTTGAGGATTTGAAAAAAATGAAAAAATGAAAAAAACGATGGGTTATAGCCCATGTTTTTGAAAAAAAAGTTAGCCTCGTTTCTCATCATTTTGGACCGTGGGCTATAGCCCATACCGTACGGCATACTATGGCACTCCGTTTTTCATCATTTTTGAGGATTTAAAAAAAATGAAAAAATGAAAAAAACGATGGGTTATAGCCCATGTTTTTTGAAAATTTGAAAAAAAAAGTTAGCCTCGTTTCTCATCATTTTGGACCATGGGCTATAGCCCATATCGTACAGCATACTATAGCACGCCGTTTTTCATCATTTTTGAGGATTTGAAAAAAATGAAAAAATGAAAAAACGATGGGTTATAGCCCATGTTTTTTGAAATTTTGAAAAAAAAAGTTAGCCTCGTTTCTCATCATTTTGGACCGTGGGCTATAGCCCATATCGTACGGCATACTATGGCACGCCGTTTTTCATCATTTTTGAGGATTTGAAAAAAATTAAAAAATTAAAAAAACGATGGGTTATAGCCCATGTTTTTTGAAAATTTGAAAAAAAAAGTTAGCCTCGTTTCTCATCATTTTGGACCG
The DNA here is from genome assembly GCF_963924005.1 of Protomyctophum bolini. Classification (NCBI taxonomy): domain Eukaryota; kingdom Metazoa; phylum Chordata; class Actinopteri; order Myctophiformes; family Myctophidae; genus Protomyctophum; species Protomyctophum bolini. Next base: position 41,561 of record NW_027665429.1, on the reverse strand, counting down.
TGGGCTATAGCCCATACCGTACGGCATACTATGGCACGCCGTTTTTCATCATTTTTGAGGATTTGAAAAAAATTAAAAAATTAAAAAAACGATGGGTTATAGCCCATGTTTTTTGAAAATTTGAAAAAAAAAGTTAGCCTCGTTTCTCATCATTTTGGACCGTGGGCTATAGCCCATACCGTACGGCATACTATGGCACGCCGTTTTTCATCATTTTTGAGGATTTAAAAAAAATGAAAAAATGAAAAAAACGATGGGTTATAGCCCATGTTTTTTGAAAATTTGAAAAAAAAAGTTAGCCTCGTTTCTCATCATTTTGGACCATGGGCTATAGCCCATATCGTACGGCATACTATAGCACACCGTTTTTCATCATTTTTGAGGATTTGAAAAAAATGAAAAAATGAAAAAACGATGGGTTATAGCCCATGTTTTTTGAAATTTTGAAAAAAAAAGTTAGCCTCGTTTCTCATCATTTTGGACCGTGGGCTATAGCCCATATCGTACGGCATACTGTGGCACGCCGTTTTTCATTATTTTTGAGGATTTGAAAAAAATGAAAAAATGAAAAAAACGATCGGTTATAGCCCATGTTTTTTGAAAATTTGGAAAAAAAGAGTTAGCCTCGTTTCTCATCATTTTGGACCGTGGGCTATAGCCCATACCGTACGGCATACTATGGCACGCCGTTTTTCATCATTTTTGAGGATTTAAAAAAAATGAAAAAATGAAAAAAACGATGGGTTATAGCCCATGTTTTTTGAAATTTTGAAAAAAAAAGTTAGCCTCGTTTCTCATCATTTTGGACCGTGGGCTATAGCCCATATCGTAAGGCATACTATGGCACGCCGTTTTTCATCATTTTTGAGGATTTGAAAAAAATGAAAAAATGAAAAAAACGATGGGTTATAGCCCATGTTTTTTGAAATTTTGAAAAAAAAAGTTAGCCTCGTTTCTCATCATTTTGGACCGTGGGCTATAGCCCATACCGTACGGCATACTATGGCACGCCGTTTTTCATCATTTTTGAGTATTTAAAAAAAATTAAAAAATTAAAAAAACGATGGGTTATAGCCCATGTTTTTTGAAAATTTGAAAAAAAAAGTTAGCCTCGTTTCTCATCATTTTGGACCGTGGGCTATAGCCCATACCGTACGGCATACTATGGCACGCCGTTTTTCATCATTTTTGAGGATTTGAAAAAAATTAAAAAATTTAAAAAACGATGGGTTATAGCCCATGTTTTTTGAAAATTTGAAAAAAAAAGTTAGCCTCGTTTCTCATCATTTTGGACCGTGGGCTATAGCCCATATCGTACGGCATACTATAGCACGCCGTTTTTCATCATTTTTGAGGATTTGAAAAAAATGAAAAATTAAAAAAAACGATGGGTTATAGCCCATGTTTTTTGAAAATTTGAAAAAAAAAGTTAGCCTCGTTTCTCATCATTTTGGACCGTGGGCTATAGCCCATACCGTACGGCATACTATGGCACGCCGTTTTTCATCATTTTTGAGGATTTAAAAAAAATGAAAAAATGAAAAAAACGATGGGTTATAGCCCATGTTTTTTGAAAATTTGAAAAAAAAAGTTAGCCTCGTTTCTCATCATTTTGGACCATGGGCTATAGCCCATATCGTACGGCATACTATAGCACGCCGTTTTTCATCATTTTTGAGGATTTGAAAAAAATGAAAAAATGAAAAAACGATGGGTTATAGCCCATGTTTTTTGAAATTTTGGAAAAAAAAGTTAGCCTCGTTTCTCATCATTTTGGACCGTGGGCTATAGCCCATATCGTACGGCATACTGTGGCACGCCGTTTTTCATCATTTTTGAGGATTTGAAAAAAATGAAAAAATGAAAAAAACGATCGGTTATAGCCCATGTTTTTTGAAAATTTGGAAAAAAAGAGTTAGCCTCGTTTCTCATCATTTTGGACCGTGGGCTATAGCCCATATCGTAAGGCATACTATGGCACGCCGTTTTTCATCATTTTTGAGGATTTGAAAAAAATGAAAAAATGAAAAAAACGATGGGTTATAGCCCATGTTTTTTGAAATTTTGAAAAAAAAAATTAGCCTCGTTTCTCATCATTTTGGACCGTGGGCTATAGCCCATACCGTACGGCATACTATGGCACGCCGTTTTTCATCATTTTTGAGGATTTAAAAAAAATGAAAAAATGAAAAAAACGATGGGTTATAGCCCATGTTTTTTGAAAATTTGAAAAAAAAAGTTAGCCTCGTTTCTCATCATTTTGGACCATGGGCTATAGCCCATATCGTACAGCATACTATAGCACGCCGTTTTTCATCATTTTTAAAGGATTTGAAAAAAATGAAAAAATGAAAAAATGATGGGTTATAGCCCATGTTTTTTGAAATTTTGAAAAAAAAAGTTAGCCTCGTTTCTCATCATTTTGGACCGTGGGCTATAGCCCATATCGTAAGGCATACTATGGCACGCCGTTTTTCATCATTTTTGAGGATTTGAAAAAAATGAAAAAATGAAAAAAATGATGGGTTATAGCCCATGTTTTTTGAAATTTTGAAAAAAAAAGTTAGCCTCGTTTCTCATCATTTTGGACCGTGGGCTATAGCCCATACCGTACGGCATACTATGGCACGCCGTTTTTCATCATTTTTGAGGATTTAAAAAAAATTAAAAAATTAAAAAAACGATGGGTTATAGCCCATGTTTTTTGAAAATTTGAAAAAAAAAGTTAGCCTCGTTTCTCATCATTTTGGACAATGGGCTATAGCCCATATCGTACGGCATACTATAGCAAGCCGTTTTTCATCATTTTTGAGGATTTGAAAAAAATGAAAAAATGAAAAAACGATGGGTTATAGCCCATGTTTTTTGAAAATTTGAAAAAAAAAGTTAGCCTCGTTTCTCATCATTTTGGACCATGGGCTATAGCCCATATCGTACGGCATACTATAGCACGCCGTTTTTCATCATTTTTAAAGGATTTGAAAAAAATGAAAAAATGATGGGTTATATCCCATGTTTTTTGAAAATTTGAAAAAAAAAGTTAGCCTCGTTTCTCATCATTTTGGACCGTGGGCTATAGCCCATACCGTACGGCATACTATGGCACGCCGTTTTTCATCATTTTTGAGGATTTAAAAAAAATGAAAAAATGAAAAAAACGATGGGTTATAGCCCATGTTTTTTGAAAATTTGAAAAAAAAAGTTAGCCTCGTTTCTCATCATTTTGGACCGTGGGCTATAGCCCATACCGTACGGCATACTATGGCACGCCGTTTTTCATCATTTTTGAGGATTTAAAAAAAATGAAAAAATGAAAAAAACGATGGGTTATAGCCCATGTTTTTTGAAAATTTGAAAAAAAAAGTTAGCCTCGTTTCTCATCATTTTGGACCATGGGCTATAGCCCATATCGTACGGCATACTATAGCACACCGTTTTTCATCATTTTTGAGGATTTGAAAAAAATGAAAAAATGAAAAAACGATGGGTTATAGCCCATGTTTTTTGAAATTTTGAAAAAAAAAGTTAGCCTCGTTTCTCATCATTTTGGACCGTGGGCTATAGCCCATATCGTACGGCATACTGTGGCACGCCGTTTTTCATCATTTTTGAGGATTTGAAAAAAATGAAAAAATGAAAAAAACGATCGGTTATAGCCCATGTTTTTTGAAAATTTGGAAAAAAAGAGTTAGCCTCGTTTCTCATCATTTTGGACCGTGGGCTATAGCCCATACCGTACGGCATACTATGGCACGCCGTTTTTCATCATTTTTGAGGATTTAAAAAAAATGAAAAAATGAAAAAAACGATGGGTTATAGCCCATGTTTTTTGAAATTTTGAAAAAAAAAGTTAGCCTCGTTTCTCATCATTTTGGACCGTGGGCTATAGCCCATATCGTAAGGCATACTATGGCACGCCGTTTTTCATCATTTTTGAGGATTTGAAAAAAATGAAAAAATGAAAAAAACGATGGGTTATAGCCCATGTTTTTTGAAATTTTGAAAAAAAAAGTTAGCCTCGTTTCTCATCATTTTGGACCGTGGGCTATAGCCCATACCGTACGGCATACTATGGCACGCCGTTTTTCATCATTTTTGAGTATTTAAAAAAAATTAAAAAATTAAAAAAACGATGGGTTATAGCCCATGTTTTTTGAAAATTTGAAAAAAAAAGTTAGCCTCGTTTCTCATCATTTTGGACCGTGGGCTATAGCCCATACCGTACGGCATACTATGGCACGCCGTTTTTCATCATTTTTGAGGATTTGAAAAAAATTAAAAAATTTAAAAAACGATGGGTTATAGCCCATGTTTTTTGAAAATTTGAAAAAAAAAGTTAGCCTCGTTTCTCATCATTTTGGACCGTGGGCTATAGCCCATACCGTACGGCATACTATGGCACGCCGTTTTTCATCATTTTTGAGGATTTAAAAAAAATGAAAAAATGAAAAAAACGATGGGTTATAGCCCATGTTTTTTGAAAATTTGAAAAAAAAAGTTAGCCTCGTTTCTCATCATTTTGGACCATGGGCTATAGCCCATATCGTACGGCATACTATAGCACGCCGTTTTTCATCATTTTTGAGGATTTGAAAAAAATGAAAAAATGAAAAAACGATGGGTTATAGCCCATGTTTTTTGAAATTTTGGAAAAAAAAGTTAGCCTCGTTTCTCATCATTTTGGACCGTGGGCTATAGCCCATATCGTACGGCATACTGTGGCACGCCGTTTTTCATCATTTTTGAGGATTTGAAAAAAATGAAAAAATGAAAAAAACGATCGGTTATAGCCCATGTTTTTTGAAAATTTGGAAAAAAAGAGTTAGCCTCGTTTCTCATCATTTTGGACCGTGGGCTATAGCCCATACCGTACGGCATACTATGGCACGCCGTTTTTCATCATTTTTGAGGATTTAAAAAAAATGAAAAAATGAAAAAAAACGATGGGTTATAGCCCATGTTTTTTGAAATTTTGAAAAAAAAAGTTAGCCTCGTTTCTCATCATTTTGGACCGTGGGCTATAGCCCATATCGTAAGGCATACTATGGCACGCCGTTTTTCATCATTTTTGAGGATTTGAAAAAAATGAAAAAATGAAAAAAACGATGGGTTATAGCCCATGTTTTTTGAAATTTTGAAAAAAAAAATTAGCCTCGTTTCTCATCATTTTGGACCGTGGGCTATAGCCCATACCGTACGGCATACTATGGCACGCCGTTTTTCATCATTTTTGAGGATTTAAAAAAAATGAAAAAATGAAAAAAACGATGGGTTATAGCCCATGTTTTTTGAAAATTTGAAAAAAAAAGTTAGCCTCGTTTCTCATCATTTTGGACCATGGGCTATAGCCCATATCGTACAGCATACTATAGCACGCCGTTTTTCATCATTTTTAAAGGATTTGAAAAAAATGAAAAAATGAAAAAATGATGGGTTATAGCCCATGTTTTTTGAAATTTTGAAAAAAAAAGTTAGCCTCGTTTCTCATCATTTTGGACCGTGGGCTATAGCCCATATCGTAAGGCATACTATGGCACGCCGTTTTTCATCATTTTTGAGGATTTGAAAAAAATGAAAAAATGAAAAAAATGATGGGTTATAGCCCATGTTTTTTGAAATTTTGAAAAAAAAAGTTAGCCTCGTTTCTCATCATTTTGGACCGTGGGCTATAGCCCATACCGTACGGCATACTATGGCACGCCGTTTTTCATCATTTTTGAGGATTTAAAAAAAATTAAAAAATTAAAAAAACGATGGGTTATAGCCCATGTTTTTTGAAAATTTGAAAAAAAAAGTTAGCCTCGTTTCTCATCATTTTGGACAATGGGCTATAGCCCATATCGTACGGCATACTATAGCAAGCCGTTTTTCATCATTTTTGAGGATTTGAAAAAAATGAAAAAATGAAAAAACGATGGGTTATAGCCCATGTTTTTTGAAAATTTGAAAAAAAAAGTTAGCCTCGTTTCTCATCATTTTGGACCATGGGCTATAGCCCATATCGTACGGCATACTATAGCACGCCGTTTTTCATCATTTTTAAAGGATTTGAAAAAAATGAAAAAATGATGGGTTATATCCCATGTTTTTTGAAATTTTGAAAAAAAAAGTTAGCCTCGTTTCTCATCATTTTGGACCGTGGGCTATAGCCCATATCGTAAGGCATACTATGGCACGCCGTTTTTCATCATTTTTGAGGATTTGAAAAAAATGAAAAAATGAAAAAAACGATGGGTTATAGCCCATGTTTTTTGAAATTTTGAAAAAAAAAGTTAGCCTCGTTTCTCATCATTTTGGACCGTGGGCTATAGCCCATACCGTACGGCATACTATGGCACGCCGTTTTTCATCATTTTTGAGGATTTAAAAAAAATTAAAAAATTAAAAAAACGATGGGTTATAGCCCATGTTTTTTGAAAATTTGAAAAAAAAAGTTAGCCTCGTTTCTCATCATTTTGGACCATGGGCTATAGCCCATATCGTACGGCATACTATAGCACGCCGTTTTTCATCATTTTTGAGGATTTGAAAAAAATGAAAAAATGAAAAAACGATGGGTTATAGCCCATGTTTTTTGAAATTTTGAAAAAAAAAGTTAGCCTCGTTTCTCATCATTTTGGACCGTGGGCTATAGCCCATATCGTACGGCATACTATGGCACGCCGTTTTTCATCATTTTTGAGGATTTGAAAAAAATGAAAAAATGAAAAAAACGATGGGTTATAGCCCATGTTTTTGAAAATTTGAAAAAAAAAGTTAGCCTCGTTTCTCATCATTTTGGACCGTGGGCTATAGCCCATTCCGTACGGCATACTATGGCACGCCGTTTTTCATCATTTTTGAGGATTTAAAAAAAATGAAAAAATGAAAAAAACGATGGGTTATAGCCCATGTTTTTTGAAAATTTGAAAAAAAAAGTTAGCCTCGTTTCTCATCATTTTGGACCATGGGCTATAGCCCATATCGTACGGCATACTATGGCACGCCGTTTTTCATCATTTTTGAGGATTTGAAAAAAATGAAAAAATGAAAAAAACGATGGGTTATAGCCCATGTTTTTTGAAAATTTGAAAAAAAAAGTTAGCCTCGTTTCTCATCATTTTGGACCATGGGCTATAGCCCATATCGTACGGCATACTATGGCACGCCGTTTTTCATCATTTTTGAGGATTTGAAAAAAATGAAAAAATGAAAAAAACGATGGGTTATAGCCCATGTTTTTGAAAATTTGAAAAAAAAAGTTAGCCTCGTTTCTCATCATTTTGGACCGTGGGCTATAGCCCATACCGTACGGCATACTATGGCACGCCGTTTTTCATCATTTTTGAGGATTTAAAAAAAATGAAAAAATGAAAAAAACGATGGGTTATAGCCCATGTTTTTTGAAAATTTGAAAAAAAAAGTTAGCCTCGTTTCTCATCATTTTGGACCGTGGGCTATAGCCCATATCGTACGGCATACTATAGCAAGCCGTTTTTCATCATTTTTGAGGATTTGAAAAAAATGAAAAAATGAAAAAACGATGGGTTATAGCCCATGTTTTTTGAAATTTTGAAAAAAAAAGTTAGCCTCGTTTCTCATCATTTTGGACCGTGGGCTATAGCCCATATCGTACGGCATACTATGGCACGCCGTTTTTCATCATTTTTGAGGATTTGAAAAAAATTTAAAAATGAAAAAAAAAAACGATGGGTTATATCCCATGTTTTTTGAAATTTTGAAAAAAAAAAGTTAGCCTCGTTTCTCATCATTTTGGACCGTGGGCTATAGCCCATATCGTACGGCATACTATGGCACGCCGTTTTTCATCATTTTTGAGGATTTAAAAAAAATGAAAAAAACGATGGGTTATAGCCCATGTTTTTTGAAAATTTGAAAAAAAAAGTTAGCCTCGTTTCTTATCATTTTGGACCGTGGGCTATAGCCCATACCGTACGGCATACTATGGCACGCCGTTTTTCATCATTTTTGAGGATTTTAAAAAAATGAAAAAATGAAAAAAACGATGGGTTATAGCCCATGTTTTTTGAAAATTTGAAAAAAAAAGTTAGCCTCGTTTCTCATCATTTTGGACCATGGGCTATAGCCCATATCGTACGGCATACTATAGCACGCCGTTTTTCATCATTTTTGAGGATTTGAAAAAAATGAAAAAATGAAAAAACGATGGGTTATAGCCCATGTTTTTTGAAATTTTGAAAAAAAAAGTTAGCCTCGTTTCTCATCATTTTGGACCATGGGCTATAGCCCATATCGTACGGCATACTATAGCACGCCGTTTTTCATCATTTTTGAGGATTTGAAAAAAATGAAAAAATGAAAAAACGATGGGTTATAGCCCATGTTTTTTGAAATTTTGAAAAAAAAAGTTAGCCTCGTTTCTCATCATTTTGGACCGTGGGCTATAGCCCATATCGTACGGCATACTATGGCACGCCGTTTTTCATCATTTTTGAGGATTTGATTTTTTTTTTTTAAACGATGGGTTATAGCCCATGTTTTTTGAAAATTTGAAAAAAAAAGTTAGCCTCGTTTCTCATCATTTTGGACCGTGGGCTATAGCCCATACCGTACGGCATACTATGGCACGCCGTTTTTCATCATTTTTGAGGATTTAAAAAAAATGAAAAAATGAAAAAAAACGATGGGTTATAGCCCATGTTTTTTGAAAATTTGAAAAAAAAAGTTAGCCTTGTTTCTCATCATTTTGGACCATGGGCTATAGCCCATATCGTACGGCATACTATAGCACGCCATTTTTCATCATTTTTGAGGATTTGAAAAAAATGAAAAAATGATGGGTTATAGCCCATGTTTTTTGAAATTTTGAAAAAAAAAGTTAGCCTCGTTTCTCATCATTTTGGACCGTGGGCTATAGCCCATATCGTACGGCATACTATGGCACGCCGTTTTTCATCATTTTTGAGGATTTGAAAAAAATGAAAAAAATGAAAAAAACGATGGGTTATAGCCAATGTTTTTTGAAAATTTGAAAAAAAGGTTAGCCTTGTTTCTCATCATTTTGGACCGTGGGCTATAGCCCATATCGTACGGCATACTATGGCACGCCGTTTTTCATCATTTTTGAGGATTTGAAAAAAATTAAAAAATTAAAAAAACGATGGGTTATAGCCCATGTTTTTTGAAAATTTGAAAAAAAAAGTTAGCCTCGTTTCTCATCATTTTGGACCGTGGGCTATAGCCCATACCGTACGGCATACTATGGCACGCCGTTTTTCATCATTTTTGAGGATTTAAAAAAAATGAAAAAATGAAAAAAACGATGGGTTATAGCCCATGTTTTTTGAAATTTTGAAAAAAAAAGTTAGCCTCGTTTCTCATCATTTTGGACCATGGGCTATAGCCCATATCGTACGGCATACTATAGCACGCCGTTTTTCATCATTTTTGAGGATTTGAAAAAAATGAAAAAATGAAAAAACGATGGGTTATAGCCCATGTTTTTTGAAATTTTGAAAAAAAAAGTTAGCCTCGTTTCTCATCATTTTGGACCGTGGGCTATAGCCCATATCGTACGGCATACTATGGCACGCCGTTTTTCATCATTTTTGAGGATTTGAATTTTTTTTTAAAAACGATGGGTTATAGCCCATGTTTTTTGAAAATTTGAAAAAAAAAGTTAGCCTCGTTTCTCATCATTTTGGACCGTGGGCTATAGCCCATACCGTACGGCATACTATGGCACGCCGTTTTTCATCATTTTTGAGGATTTAAAAAAAATGAAAAAATGAAAAAAAACGATGGGTTATAGCCCATGTTTTTTGAAAATTTGAAAAAAAAAGTTAGCCTTGTTTCTCATCATTTTGGACCATGGGCTATAGCCCATATCGTACGGCATACTATAGCACGCCATTTTTCATCATTTTTGAGGATTTGAAAAAAATGAAAAAATGATGGGTTATAGCCCATGTTTTTTGAAATTTTGAAAAAAAAAGTTAGCCTCGTTTCTCATCATTTTGGACCGTGGGCTATAGCCCATATCGTACGGCATACTATGGCACGCCGTTTTTCATCATTTTTGAGGATTTGAAAAAAATGAAAAAATGAAAAAAACGATGGGTTATAGCCCATGTTTTTTGAAAATTTGAAAAAAAGGTTAGCCTTGTTTCTCATCATTTTGGACCGTGGGCTATAGCCCATATCGTACGGCATACTATGGCACGCCGTTTTTCATCATTTTTGAGGATTTGAAAAAAATTAAAAAATTAAAAAAACGATGGGTTATAGCCCATGTTTTTTGAAAATTTGAAAAAAAAAGTTAGCCTCGTTTCTCATCATTTTGGACCGTGGGCTATAGCCCATATCGTACGGCATACTATGGCACGCCGTTTTTCATCATTTTTGAGGATTTGAAAAAAAAATTAAAATGAAAAAAAACGATGGGTTATAGCCCATGTTTTTTGAAATTTTGAAAAAAAAAGTTAGCCTCGTTTCTCATCATTTTGGACCGTGGGCTATAGCCCATATCGTACGGCATACTATGGCACGCCGTTTTTCATCATTTTTGAGGATTTGAAAAAAATGAAAAAATGAAAAAAACGATGGGTTATAGCCCATGTTTTTTGAAAATTTGAAAAAAAAGTTAGCCTCGTTTCTCATCATTTTGGACCGTGGGCTATAGCCCATACCGTACGGCATACTATGGCACGCCGTTTTTCATCATTTTTGAGGATTTAAAAAAAATGAAAAAATGAAAAAAACGATGGGTTATAGCCCATGTTTTTTGAAAATTTGAAAAAAAAAGTTAGCCTCGTTTCTCATCATTTTGGACCATGGGCTATAGCCCATATCGTACAGCATACTATAGCACGCCGTTTTTCATCATTTTTGAGGATTTGAAAAAAATGAAAAAATTAAAAAACGATGGGTTATAGCCCATGTTTTTTGAAATTTTGAAAAAAAAAGTTAGCCTCGTTTCTCATCATTTTGGACCGTGGGCTATAGCCCATATCGTACGGCATACTATGGCACGCCGTTTTTCATCATTTTTGAGGATTTGAAAAAAATTAAAAAATTAAAAAAACGATGGGTTATAGCCCATGTTTTTTGAAAATTTGAAAAAAAAAGTTAGCCTCGTTTCTCATCATTTTGGACCGTGGGCTATAGCCCATACCGTACGGCATACTATGGCACGCCGTTTTTCATCATTTTTGAGGATTTAAAAAAAATGAAAAAATGAAAAAAACGATGGGTTATAGCCCATGTTTTTTGAAAATTTGAAAAAAGAAAGTTAGCCTCGTTTCTCATCATTTTGGACCATGGGCTATAGCCCATATCGTACGGCATACTATAGCACGCCGTTTTTCATCATTTTTGAGGATTTGAAAAAAATGAAAAAATGAAAAAACGATGGGTTATAGCCCATGTTTTTTGAAATTTTGAAAAAAAAAGTTAGCCTCGTTTCTCATCATTTTGGACCGTGGGCTATAGCCCATATCGTACGGCATACTGTGGCACGCCGTTTTTCATCATTTTTGAGGATTTGAAAAAAATGAAAAAATGAAAAAAACGATCGGTTATAGCCCATGTTTTTTGAAAATTTGGAAAAAAAGAGTTAGCCTCGTTTCTCATCATTTTGGACCGTGGGCTATAGCCCATACCGTACGGCATACTATGGCACGCCGTTTTTCATCATTTTTGAGGATTTAAAAAAAATGAAAAAATGAAAAAAACGATGGGTTATAGCCCATGTTTTTTGAAATTTTGAAAAAAAAAGTTAGCCTCGTTTCTCATCATTTTGGACCGTGGGCTATAGCCCATATCGTACGGCATACTGTGGCACGCCGTTTTTCATCATTTTTGAGGATTTGATAAAAATGAAAAAATGAAAAAAACGATCGGTTATAGCCCATGTTTTTTGAAAATTTGGAAAAAAAGAGTTAGCCTCGTTTCTCATCATTTTGGACCGTGGGCTATAGCCCATACCGTACGGCATACTATGGCACGCCGTTTTTCATCATTTTTGAGGATTTAAAAAAAATGAAAAAATGAAAAAAACGATGGGTTATAGCCCATGTTTTTTGAAATTTTGAAAAAAAAAGTTAGCCTCGTTTCTCATCATTTTGGACCGTGGGCTATAGCCCATATCGTAAGGCATACTATGGCACGCCGTTTTTCATCATTTTTGAGGATTTGAAAAAAATGAAAAAATGAAAAAAACGATGGGTTATAGCCCATGTTTTTTGAAATTTTGAAAAAAAAAGTTAGCCTCGTTTCTCATCATTTTGGACCGTGGGCTATAGCCCATACCGTACGGCATACTATGGCACGCCGTTTTTCATCATTTTTGAGTATTTAAAAAAAATTAAAAAATGAAAAAAACGATGGGTTATAGCCCATGTTTTTTGAAAATTTGAAAAAAAAAGTTAGCCTCGTTTCTCATCATTTTGGACCATGGGCTATAGCCCATATCGTACGGCATACTATAGCACGCCGTTTTTCATCATTTTTGAGGATTTGAAAGAAATGAAAAAATGAAAAAACGATGGGTTATAGCCCATGTTTTTTGAATTAAAAAAAAAAAAAAGTTAGCCTCGTTTCTCATCATTTTGGACCATGGGCTATAGCCCATATCGTACAGCATACTATAGCACGCCGTTTTTCATCATTTTTAAAGGATTTGAAAAAAATGAAAAAATGAAAAAATGATGGGTTATAGCCCATGTTTTTTGAAATTTTGAAAAAAAAAGTTAGCCTCGTTTCTCATCATTTTGGACCGTGGGCTATAGCCCATATCGTAAGGCATACTATGGCACGCCGTTTTTCATCATTTTTGAGGATTTGAAAAAAATGAAAAAATGAAAAAAACGATGGGTTATAGCCCATGTTTTTTGAAATTTTGAAAAAAAAAGTTAGCCTCGTTTCTCATCATTTTGGACCGTGGGCTATAGCCCATACCGTACGGCATACTATGGCACGCCGTTTTTCATCATTTTTGAGGATTTAAAAAAAATTAAAAAATTAAAAAAACGATGGGTTATAGCCCATGTTTTTTGAAAATTTGAAAAATAAAGTTAGCCTCGTTTCTCATCATTTTGGACCATGGGCTATAGCCCATATCGTACGGCATACTATAGCAAGCCGTTTTTCATCATTTTTGAGGATTTGAAAAAAATGAAAAAATGAAAAAACGATGGGTTATAGCCCATGTTTTTTGAAAATTTGAAAAAAAAAGTTAGCCTCGTTTCTCATCATTTTGGACCATGGGCTATAGCCCATATCGTACGGCATACTATAGCACGCCGTTTTTCATCATTTTTAAAGGATTTGAAAAAAATGAAAAAATGAAAAAATGATGGGTTATAGCCCATGTTTTTTGAAATTTTGAAAAAAAAAGTTAGCCTCGTTTCTCATCATTTTGGACCGTGGGCTATAGCCCATATCGTAAGGCATACTATGGCACGCCGTTTTTCATCATTTTTGAGGATTTGAAAAAAATGAAAAAATGAAAAAAACGATGGGTTATAGCCCATGTTTTTTGAAATTTTGAAAAAAAAAGTTAGCCTCGTTTCTCATCATTTTGGACCGTGGGCTATAGCCCATACCGTACGGCATACTATGGCACGCCGTTTTTCATCATTTTTGAGGATTTAAAAAAAAAAAAAAAATTAAAAAAACGATGGGTTATAGCCCATGTTTTTTGAAAATTTGAAAAAAAAAGTTAGCCTCGTTTCTCATCATTTTGGACCATGGGCTATAGCCCATATCGTACGGCATACTATAGCACGCCGTTTTTCATCATTTTTGAGGATTTGAAAAAAATGAAAAAATGAAAAAACGATGGGTTATAGCCCATGTTTTTTGAAATTTTGAAAAAAAAAGTTAGCCTCGTTTCTCATCATTTTGGACCGTGGGCTATAGCCCATATCGTACGGCATACTATGGCACGCCGTTTTTCATCATTTTTGAGGATTTGAAAAAAATGAAAAAATGAAAAAAACGATGGGTTATAGCCCATGTTTTTGAAAATTTGAAAAAAAAAGTTAGCCTCGTTTCTCATCATTTTGGACCGTGGGCTATAGCCCATACCGTACGGCATACTATGGCACGCCGTTTTTCATCATTTTTGAGGATTTAAAAAAAATGAAAAAATGAAAAAAACGATGGGTTATAGCCCATGTTTTTTGAAAATTTGAAAAAAAAAGTTAGCCTCGTTTCTCATCATTTTGGACCATGGGCTATAGCCCATATCGTACGGCATACTATGGCACGCCGTTTTTCATCATTTTTGAGGATTTGAAAAAAATGAAAAAATGAAAAAAACGATGGGTTATAGCCCATGTTTTTTGAAAATTTGAAAAAAAAAGTTAGCCTCGTTTCTCATCATTTTGGACCATGGGCTATAGCCCATATCGTACGGCATACTATGGCACGCCGTTTTTCATCATTTTTGAGGATTTGAAAAAAATGAAAAAATGAAAAAAACGATGGGTTATAGCCCATGTTTTTGAAAATTTGAAAAAAAAAGTTAGCCTCGTTTCTCATCATTTTGGACCGTGGGCTATAGCCCATACCGTACGGCATACTATGGCACGCCGTTTTTCATCATTTTTGAGGATTTAAAAAAAATGAAAAAATGAAAAAAACGATGGGTTATAGCCCATGTTTTTGAAATTTTGAAAAAAAAAGTTAGCCTCGTTTCTCATCATTTTGGACCATGGGCTATAGCCCATATCGTACGGCATACTATAGCGCGCCGTTTTTCATCATTTTTGAAGATTTGAAAAAAATGACGAAATGACAAAAACGAAAGGTTATAGCCCATGTTTTTTGAAATTTTGAAAAAAAAAGTTAGCCTCGTTTCTCATCATTTTGGACCATGGGCTATAGCCCATATCGTACGGCATACTATAGCGCGCCGTTTTTCATCATTTTTGAAGATTTGAAAAAAATGACGAAATGACAAAAACGATGGGTTATAGCCCATGTTTTTTGAAATTTTGAAAAAAAAAGTTAGCCTCGTTTCTCATCATTTTGGACCATGGGCTATAGCCCATATCGTACGGCATACTATAGCGCGCCGTTTTTCATCATTTTTGAAGATTTGAAAAAAATGACGAAATGACAAAAACGAAGGGTTATAGCCCATGTTTTTTGAAATTTTGAAAAAAAAAGTTAGCATCGTTTCTCATCATTTTGGACCATGGGCTATAGCCCATATCGTACGGCATACTATAGCGCGCCGTTTTTCATCATTTTTGAAGATTTGAAAAAAATGACGAAATGACAAAAACGATGGGTTATAGCCCATGTTTTTTGAAATTTTGAAAAAAAAAGTTAGCCTCGTTTCTCATCATTTTGGACCATGGGCTATAGCCCATATCGTACGGCATACTATAGCGCGCCGTTTTTCATCATTTTTTAAGATTTGAAAAAAATGACGAAATGACAAAAACGAAAGGTTATAGCCCATGTTTTTTGAAAATTTGAAAAAAAAAGTTAGCCTCGTTTCTCATAATTTTGGACCATGGGCTATAGCCCATATCGTACGGCATACTATAGCGCGCCGTTTTTCATCATTTTTGAAGATTTGAAAAAAATGACGAAATGACAAAAACGAAAGGTTATAGCCCATGTTTTTTGAAATTTTGAAAAAAAAAGTTAGCCTCGTTTCTCATCATTTTGGACCATGGGCTATAGCCCATATCGTACGGCATACTATAGCGTGCCGTTTTTCATCATTTTTGAAGATTTGAAAAAAATGAGGAAATGACAAAAACGATGGGTTATAGCCCATGTTTTTTGAAATTTTGAAAAACAAAGTTAGCCTCGTTTCTCATCATTTTGGACCATGGGCTATAGCCCATATCGTACGGCATACTATAGCGCGCCGTTTTTCATCATTTTTGAAGATTTGAAAAAAATGACGAAATGACAAAAACGAAAGGTTATAGCCCATGTTTTTTGAAATTTTGAAAAAAAAAGTTAGCCTCGTTTCTCATCATTTTGGACCATGGGCTATAGCCCATATCGTACGGCATACTATAGCGCGCCGTTTTTCATCATTTTTGAAGGTTTGAAAAAAATGACGAAATGACAAAAACGAATGGTTATAGCCCATGTTTTTTGAAATTTTGAAAAAAAAAGTTAGCCTCGTTTCTCATCATTTTGGACCATGGGCTATAGCCCATATCGTACGGCATACTATAGCGCGCCGTTTTTCATCATTTTTGAAGATTTGAAAAAAATGACGAAATGACAAAAACGAAAGGTTATAGCCCATGTTTTTTGAAATTTTGAAAAAAAAAGTTAGCCTCGTTTCTCATCATTTTGGACCATGGGATATAGCCCATATCGTACGGCATACTATAGCGCGCCGTTTTTCATCATTTTTGAAGATTTGAAAAAAATGACGAAATGACAAAAACGAAAGGTTATAGCCCATGTTTTTTGAAATTTTGGAAAAAAAAGTTAGCCTCGTTTCTCATCATTTTGGACCATGGGCTATAGCCCATATCGTACGGCATACTATAGCGCGCCGTTTTTCATCATTTTTGAAGATTTGAAAAAAATGACGAAATGACAAAAACGATGGGTTATAGCCCATGTTTTTTGAAATTTTGAAAAAAAAAGTTAGCCTCGTTTCTCATCATTTTGGACCATGGGCTATAGCCCATATCGTACGGCATACTATAGCGCGCCGTTTTTCATCATTTTTGAAGATTTGAAAAAAATGACAAAAACGAAAGGTTATAGCCCATGTTTTTTGAAATTTTGAAAAAAAAAGTTAGCCTCGTTTCTCATCATTTTGGACCATGGGCTATAGCCCATATCGTACGGCATACTATAGCGCGCCGTTTTTCATCATTTTTGAAGATTTGAAAAAAATGACGAAATGACAAAAACGAAAGGTTATAGCCCATGTTTTTTGAAATTTTGAAAAAAAAAGTTAGCCTCGTTTCTCATCATTTTGGACCATGGGCTATAGCCCATATCGTACGGCATACTATAGCGCGCCGTTTTTCATCATTTTTGAAGATTTGAAAAAAATGACGAAATGACAAAAACGATGGGTTATAGCCCATGTTTTTTGAAATTTTGAAAAAAAAAGTTAGCCTCGTTTCTCATCATTTTGGACCATGGGCTATAGCCCATATCGTACGGCATACTATAGCGCGCCGTTTTTCATCATTTTTGAAGATTTGAAAAAAATGACGAAATGACAAAAACGAAAGGTTATAGCCCATGTTTTTTGAAATTTTGAAAAAAAAAGTTAGCCTCGTTTCTCATCATTTTGGACCATGGGCTATAGCCCATATCGTACGGCATACTATAGCGCGCCGTTTTTCATCATTTTTGAAGATTTGAAAAAAATGACGAAATGACAAAAACGATGGGTTATAGCCCATGTTTTTTGAAATTTTGAAAAAAAAAGTTAGCCTCGTTTCTCATCATTTTGGACCATGGGCTATAGCCCATATCGTACGGCATACTATAGCGCGCCGTTTTTCATCATTTTTTAAGATTTGAAAAAAATGACGAAATGACAAAAACGAAAGGTTATAGCCCATGTTTTTTGAAAATTTGAAAAAAAAAGTTAGCCTCGTTTCTCATAATTTTGGACCATGGGCTATAGCCCATATCGTACGGCATACTATAGCGCGCCGTTTTTCATCATTTTTGAAGATTTGAAAAAAATGACGAAATGACAAAAACGAAAGGTTATAGCCCATGTTTTTTGAAATTTTGAAAAAAAAAGTTAGCCTCGTTTCTCATCATTTTGGACCATGGGCTATAGCCCATATCGTACGGCATACTATAGCGTGCCGTTTTTCATCATTTTTGAAGATTTGAAAAAAATGACGAAATGACAAAAACGATGGGTTATAGCCCATGTTTTTTGAAATTTTGAAAAACAAAGTTAGCCTCGTTTCTCATCATTTTGGACCATGGGCTATAGCCCATATCGTACGGCATACTATAGCGCGCCGTTTTTCATCATTTTTGAAGGTTTGAAAAAAATGACGAAATGACAAAAACGAATGGTTATAGCCCATGTTTTTTGAAATTTTGAAAAAAAAAGTTAGCCTCGTTTCTCATCATTTTGGACCATGGGCTATAGCCCATATCGTACGGCATACTATAGCGCGCCGTTTTTCATCATTTTTGAAGATTTGAAAAAAATGACAAAATGACAAAAACGAAAGGTTATAGCCCATGTTTTTTGAAATTTTGAAAAAAAAAGTTAGCCTCGTTTCTCATCATTTTGGACCATGGGATATAGCCCATATCGTACGGCATACTATAGCGCGCCGTTTTTCATCATTTTTGAAGATTTGAAAAAAATGACGAAATGACAAAAACGAAAGGTTATAGCCCATGTTTTTTGAAATTTTGGAAAAAAAAGTTAGCCTCGTTTCTCATCATTTTGGACCATGGGCTATAGCCCATATCGTACGGCATACTATAGCGCGCCGTTTTTCATCATTTTTGAAGATTTTAAAAAAATGACAAAATGACAAAAACGAAAGGTTATAGCCCATGTTTTTTGAAATTTTGAAAAAAAAAGTTAGCCTCGTTTCTCATCATTTTGGACCATGGGCTATAGCCCATATCGTACGGCATACTATAGCGCGCCGTTTTTCATCATTTTTGAAGATTTGAAAAAAATGACGAAATGACAAAAACGAAAGGTTATAGCCCATGTTTTTTGAAATTTTGGAAAAAAAAGTTAGCCTCGTTTCTCATCATTTTGGACCATGGGCTATAGCCCATATCGTACGGCATACTATAGCGCACCGTTTTTCATCATTTTTGAAGATTTGAAAAAAATGACGAAATGACAAAAACGAAAGGTTATAGCCCATGTTTTTTGAAATTTTGAAAAGAAAAGTTAGCCTCGTTTCTCATCATTTTGGACCATGGGCTATAGCCCATATCGTACGGCATACTATAGCGCGCCGTTTTTCATCATTTTTGAAGATTTGAAAAAAATGACGAAATGACAAAAACGATGGGTTATAGCCCATGTTTTTTGAAATTTTGAAAAAAAAAGTTAGCCTCGTTTCTCATCATTTTGGACCATGGGCTATAGCCCATATCGTACGGCATACTATAGCGCGCCGTTTTTCATCATTTTTGAAGATTTGAAAAAAATGACGAAATGACAAAAACGATGGGTTATAGCCCATGTTTTTTGAAATTTTGAAAAAAAAAGTTAGCCTCGTTTCTCATCATTTTGGACCATGGGCTATAGCCCATATCGTACGGCATACTATAGCGCGCCGTTTTTCATCATTTTTGAAGATTTAAAAAAAATGACGAAATGACAAAAACGAAAGGTTATAGCCCATGTTTTTTGAAATTTTGAAAAAAAAAGTTAGCCTCGTTTCTCATCATTTTGGACCATGGGCTATAGCCCATATCGTACGGCATACTATAGCGCGCCGTTTTTCATCATTTTTGAAGATTTGAAAAAAATGACGAAATGACAAAAACGAAAGGTTATAGCCCATGTTTTTTGAAATTTTGGAAAAAAAAGTTAGCCTCGTTTCTCATCATTTTGGACCATGGGCTATAGCCCATATCGTACGGCATACTATAGCGCACCGTTTTTCATCATTTTTGAAGATTTGAAAAAAATGACGAAATGACAAAAACGAAAGGTTATAGCCCATGTTTTTTGAAATTTTGAAAAGAAAAGTTAGCCTCGTTTCTCATCATTTTGGACCATGGGCTATAGCCCATATCGTACGGCATACTATAGCGCGCCGTTTTTCATCATTTTTGAAGATTTGAAAAAAATGACGAAATGACAAAAACGATGGGTTATAGCCCATGTTTTTTGAAATTTTGAAAAAAAAAGTTAGCCTCGTTTCTCATCATTTTGGACCATGGGCTATAGCCCATATCGTACGGCATACTATAGCGCGCCGTTTTTCATCATTTTTGAAGATTTGAAAAAAATGACGAAATGACAAAAACGATGGGTTATAGCCCATGTTTTTTGAAATTTTGAAAAAAAAAGTTAGCCTCGTTTCTCATCATTTTGGACCATGGGCTATAGCCCATATCGTACGGCATACTATAGCGCGCCGTTTTTCATCATTTTTGAAGATTTAAAAAAAATGACGAAATGACAAAAACGAAAGGTTATAGCCCATGTTTTTTGAAATTTTGAAAAAAAAAGTTAGCCTCGTTTCTCATAATTTTGGACCATGGGCTATAGCCAATATCGTACGGCATACTATAGCGCGCCGTTTTTCATCATTTTTGAAGATTTGAAAAAATTACGAAATGACAAAAACGATGGGTTATAGCCCATGTTTTTTGAAATTTTGAAAAAAAAAGTTAGCCTCGTTTCTCATCATTTTGGACCATGGGCTATAGCCCATATCGTACGGCATACTATAGCGCGCTGTTTTTCATCATTTTTGAAGATTTGAAAAAAATGACGAAATGACAAAAACGAAAGGTTATAGCCCATGTTTTTTGAAATTTTGAAAAAAAAAGTTAGCCTCGTTTCTCATCATTTTGGACCATGGGCTATAGCCCATATCGTACGGCATACTATAGCGCGCCGTTTTTCATCATTTTTGAAGATTTGAAAAAAATGACAAAAACGAAAGGTTATAGCCCATGTTTTTTGAAATTTTGAAAAAAAAAGTTAGCCTCGTTTCTCATCATTTTGGACCATGGGCTATAGCCCATATCGTACGGCATACTATAGCGCGCCGTTTTTCATCATTTTTGAAGATTTGAAAAAAATGACGAAATGACAAAAACGAAAGGTTATAGCCCATGTTTTTTGAAATTTTGAAAAAAAAAGTTAGCCTCGTTTCTCATCATTTTGGACCATGGGCTAATTGGGCTATAGCCCATATCGTACGGCATACTATAGCGCGCCGTTTTTCATCATTTTTGAAGATTTGAAAAAAATGACGAAATGACAAAAACGATGGGTTATAGCCCATGTTTTTTGAAATTTTGAAAAAAAAAGTTAGCCTCGTTTCTCATCATTTTGGACCATGGGCTATAGCCCATATCGTACGGCATACTATAGCGCGCCGTTTTTCATCATTTTTGAAGATTTGAAAAAAATGACGAAATGACAAAAACGAAAGGTTATAGCCCATGTTTTTTGAAATTTTGAAAAAAAAAGTTAGCCTCGTTTCTCATCATTTTGGACCATGGGCTATAGCCCATATCGTACGGCATACTATAGCGCGCCGTTTTTCATCATTTTTGAAGATTTGAAAAAAATGACGAAATGACAAAAACGAAAGGTTATAGCCCATGTTTTTTGAAATTTTGAAAAAAAAAGTTAGCCTCGTTTCTCATCATTTTGGACCATGGGCTATAGCCCATATCGTACGGCATACTATAGCGCGCCGTTTTTCATCATTTTTGAAGATTTGAAAAAAATGACGAAATGACAAAAACGAAAGGTTATAGCCCATGTTTTTTGAAATTTTGAAAAAAAAAGTTAGCCTCGTTTCTCATCATTTTGGACCATGGGCTATAGCCCATATCGTACGGCATACTATAGCGCGCCGTTTTTCATCATTTTTGAAGATTTGAAAAAAATGACGAAATGACAAAAACGATGGGTTATAGCCCATGTTTTTTGAAATTTTGAAAAAAAAAGTTAGCCTCGTTTCTCATCATTTTGGACCATGGGCTATAGCCCATATCGTACGGCATACTATAGCGCGCCGTTTTTCATCATTTTTGAAGATTTAAAAAAAATGACGAAATGACAAAAACGAAAGGTTATAGCCCATGTTTTTTGAAATTTTGAAAAAAAAAGTTAGCCTCGTTTCTCATAATTTTGGACCATGGGCTATAGCCAATATCGTACGGCATACTATAGCGCGCCGTTTTTCATCATTTTTGAAGATTTGAAAAAATTACGAAATGACAAAAACGATGGGTTATAGCCCATGTTTTTTGAAATTTTGAAAAAAAAAGTTAGCCTCGTTTCTCATCATTTTGGACCATGGGCTATAGCCCATATCGTACGGCATACTATAGCGCGCTGTTTTTCATCATTTTTGAAGATTTGAAAAAAATGACGAAATGACAAAAACGAAAGGTTATAGCCCATGTTTTTTGAAATTTTGAAAAAAAAGGTTAGCCTCGTTTCTCATCATTTTGGACCATGGGCTATAGCCCATATCGTACGGCATACTATAGCGCGCCGTTTTTCATCATTTTTGAAGATTTGAAAAAAATGACAAAAACGAAAGGTTATAGCCCATGTTTTTTGAAATTTTGAAAAAAAAAGTTAGCCTCGTTTCTCATCATTTTGGACCATGGGCTATAGCCCATATCGTACGGCATACTATAGCGCGCCGTTTTTCATCATTTTTGAAGATTTGAAAAAAATGACGAAATGACAAAAACGAAAGGTTATAGCCCATGTTTTTTGAAATTTTGAAAAAAAAAGTTAGCCTCGTTTCTCATCATTTTGGACCATGGGCTAATTGGGCTATAGCCCATATCGTACGGCATACTATAGCGCGCCGTTTTTCATCATTTTTGAAGATTTGAAAAAAATGACGAAATGACAAAAACGAAAGGTTATAGCCCATGTTTTTTGAAATTTTGAAAAAAAAAGTTAGCCTCGTTTCTCATCATTTTGGACCATGGGCTATAGCCCATATCGTACGGCATACTATAGCGCGCCGTTTTTCATCATTTTTGAAGATTTGAAAAAAATGACGAAATGACAAAAACGAAAGGTTATAGCCCATGTTTTTTGAAATTTTGAAAAAAAAAGTTAGCCTCGTTTCTCATCATTTTGGACCATGGGCTATAGCCCATATCGTACGGCATACTATAGCGCGCCGTTTTTCATCATTTTTGAAGATTTGAATAAAATGACGAAATGACAAAAACGAAAGGTTATAGCCCATGTTTTTTGAAATTTTGAAAAAAAAAGTTAGCCTCGTTTCTCATCATTTTGGACCATGGGCTATAGCCCATATCGTACGGCATACTATAGCGCGCCGTTTTTCATCATTTTTGAAGATTTGAAAAAAATGACGAAATGACAAAAACGATGGGTTATAGCCCATGTTTTTTGAAATTTTGAAAAAAAAAGTTAGCCTCGTTTCTCATCATTTTGGACCATGGGCTATAGCCCATATCGTACGGCATACTATAGCGCGCCGTTTTTCATCATTTTTGAAGATTTGAAAAAAATGACGAAATGACAAAAACGAAAGGTTATAGCCCATGTTTTTTGAAATTTTGAAAAAAAAAGTTAGCCTCGTTTCTCATCATTTTGGACCATGGGCTATAGCCCATATCGTACGGCATACTATAGCGCGCCGTTTTTCATCATTTTTGAAGATTTGAAAAAAATGACGAAATGACAAAAACGAAAGGTTATAGCCCATGTTTTTTGAAATTTTGAAAAAAAAAGTTAGCCTCGTTTCTCATCATTTTGGACCATGGGCTATAGCCCATATCGTACGGCATACTATAGCGCGCCGTTTTTCATCATTTTTGAAGATTTGAAAAAAATGACGAAATGACAAAAACGAAAGGTTATAGCCCATGTTTTTTGAAATTTTGAAAAAAAAAGTTAGCCTCGTTTCTCATCATTTTGGACCATGGGCTATAGCCCATATCGTACGGCATACTATAGCGCGCCGTTTTTCATCATTTTTGAAGATTTGAAAAAAATGACGAAATGACAAAAACGAAAGGTTATAGCCCATGTTTTTTGAAATTTTGAAAAAAAAAGTTAGCCTCGTTTCTCATCATTTTGGACCATGGGCTATAGCCCATATCGTACGGCATACTATAGCGCGCCGTTTTTCATCATTTTTGAAGATTTGAATAAAATGACGAAATGACAAAAACGAAAGGTTATAGCCCATGTTTTTTGAAATTTTGAAAAAAAAAGTTAGCCTCGTTTCTCATCATTTTGGACCATGGGCTATAGCCCATATCGTACGGCATACTATAGCGCGCCGTTTTTCATCATTTTTGAAGATTTGAAAAAAATGACGAAATGACAAAAACGATGGGTTATAGCCCATGTTTTTTGAAATTTTGAAAAAAAAAGTTAGCCTCGTTTGTCATCATTTTGGACCATGGGCTATAGCCCATATCGTACGGCATACTATAGCGCGCCGTTTTTAATCATTTTTGAAGATTTGAAAAAAATGACGAAATGACAAAAACGAAAGGTTATAGCCCATGTTTTTTGAAATTTTGAAAAAAAAAGTTAGCCTCGTTTCTCATCATTTTGGACCATGGGCTATAGCCCATATCGTACGGCATACTATAGCGCGCCGTTTTTCATCATTTTTGAAGATTTGAAAAAAATGACGAAATGACAAAAACGAAAGGTTATAGCCCATGTTTTTTGAAATTTTGAAAAAAAAAGTTAGCCTCGTTTCTCATCATTTTGGACCATGGGCTATAGCCCATATCGTACGGCATACTATAGCGCGCCGTTTTTCATCATTTTTGAAGATTTGAAAAAAATGACGAAATGACAAAAACGATGGGTTATAGCCCATGTTTTTTGAAATTTTGAAAAAAAAAGTTAGCCTCGTTTCTCATCATTTTGGACCATGGGCTATAGCCCATATCGTACGGCATACTATAGCGCGCCGTTTTTCATCATTTTTGAAGATTTGAAAAAAATGACAAAATGACAAAAACGAAAGGTTATAGCCCATGTTTTTTGAAATTTTGAAAAAAAAAGTTAGCCTCGTTTCTCATCATTTTGGACCATGGGCTATAGCCCATATCGTACGGCATACTATAGCGCGCCGTTTTTCATCATTTTTGAAGATTTGAAAAAAATGACGAAATGACAAAAACGAAAGGTTATAGCCCATGTTTTTTGAAATTTTGAAAAAAAAAGTTAGCCTCGTTTCTCATAATTTTGGACCATGGGCTATAGCCAATATCGTACGGCATACTATAGCGCGCCGTTTTTCATCATTTTTGAAGATTTGAAAAAATTACGAAATGACAAAAACGATGGGTTATAGCCCATGTTTTTTGAAATTTTGAAAAAAAAAGTTAGCCTCGTTTCTCATCATTTTGGACCATGGGCTATAGCCCATATCGTACGGCATACTATAGCGCGCCGTTTTTCATCATTTTTGAAGATTTGAAAAAAATGACGAAATGACAAAAACGAAAGGTTATAGCCCATGTTTTTTGAAATTTTGAAAAAAAAAGTTAGCCTCGTTTCTCATCATTTTGGACCATGGGCTATAGCCCATATCGTACGGCATACTATAGCGCGCCGTTTTTCATCATTTTTGAAGATTTGAAAAAAATGACGAAATGACAAAAACGAAAGGTTTATAGCCCATGTTTTTTGAAATTTTGAAAAAAAAAGTTAGCCTCGTTTCTCATCATTTTGGACCATGGGCTATAGCCCATATCGTACGGCATACTATAGCGCGCCGTTTTTCATCATTTTTGAAGATTTGAAAAAAATGACGAAATGACAAAAACGAAAGGTTATAGCCCATGTTTTTTGAAATTTTGAAAAAAAAAGTTAGCCTCGTTTCTCATCATTTTGGACCATGGGCTATAGCCCATATCGTACGGCATACTATAGCGCGCCGTTTTTCATCATTTTTGAAGATTTGAAAAAAATGACGAAATGACAAAAACGAAAGGTTATAGCCCATGTTTTTTGAAATTTTGAAAAAAAAAGTTAGCCTCGTTTCTCATCATTTTGGACCATGGGCTATAGCCCATATCGTACGGCATACTATAGCGCGCCGTTTTTCATCATTTTTGAAGATTTGAAAAAAATGACGAAATGACAAAAACGAAAGGTTATAGCCCATGTTTTTTGAAATTTTGAAAAAAAAAGTTAGCCTCGTTTCTCATCATTTTGGACCATGGGCTATAGCCCATATCGTACGGCATACTATAGCGCGCCGTTTTTCATCATTTTTGAAGATTTGAAAAAAATGACAAAATGACAAAAACGAAAGGTTATAGCCCATGTTTTTTGAAATTTTGAAAAAAAAAGTTAGCCTCGTTTCTCATCATTTTGGACCATGGGCTATAGCCCATATCGTACGGCATACTATAGCGCGCCGTTTTTCATCATTTTTGAAGATTTGAAAAAAATGACGAAATGACAAAAACGAAAGGTTATAGCCCATGTTTTTTGAAATTTTGGAAAAAAAAGTTAGCCTCGTTTCTCATCATTTTGGACCATGGGCTATAGCCCATATCGTACGGCATACTATAGCGCGCCGTTTTTCATCATTTTTAAAGATTTGAAAAAAATGACGAAATGACAAAAACGAAAGGTTATAGCCCATGTTTTTTGTAATTTTGAAAAAAAAAGTTAGCCTCGTTTCTCATCATTTTGGACCATGGGCTATAGCCCATATCGTACGGCATACTATAGCGCGCCGTTTTTCATCATTTTTGAAGATTTGAAAAAAATGACGAAATGACAAAAACGAAAGGTTATAGCCCATGTTTTTTGAAATTTTGAAAAAAAAAGTTAGCCTCGTTTCTCATCATTTTGGACCATGGGCTATAGCCCATATCGTACGGCATACTATAGCGCGCCGTTTTTCATCATTTTTGAAGATTTGAAAAAATGACGAAATGACAAAAACGAAAGGTTATAGCCCATGTTTTTTGAAATTTTGAAAAAAAAAGTTAGCCTCGTTTCTCATCATTTTGGACCATGGGCTATAGCCCATATCGTACGGCATACTATAGCGCGCCGTTTTTCATCATTTTTGAAGATTTGAAAAAAATGACGAAATGACAAAAACGAAAGGTTATAGCCCATGTTTTTTGAAATTTTGAAAAAAAAAGTTAGCCTCGTTTCTCATCATTTTGGACCATGGGCTATAGCCCATATCGTACGGCATACTATAGCGCGCCGTTTTTCATCATTTTTGAAGATTTGAAAAAAATGACGAAATGACAAAAACGAAAGGTTATAGCCCATGTTTTTTGAAATTTTGGAAAAAAAAGTTAGCCTCGTTTCTCATCATTTTGGACCATGGGCTATAGCCCATATCGTACGGCATACTATAGCGCGCCGTTTTTCATCATTTTTGAAGATTTGAAAAAAATGACAAAATGACAAAAACGAAAGGTTATAGCCCATGTTTTTTGAAATTTTGAAAAAAAAAGTTAGCCTCGTTTCTCATCATTTTGGACCATGGGCTATAGCCCATATCGTACGGCATACTATAGCGCGCCGTTTTTCATCATTTTTGAAGATTTGAAAAAAATGACGAAATGACAAAAACGAAAGGTTATAGCCCATGTTTTTTGAAATTTTGGAAAAAAAAGTTAGCCTCGTTTCTCATCATTTTGGACCATGGGCTATAGCCCATATCGTACGGCATACTATAGCGCGCCGTTTTTCATCATTTTTAAAGATTTGAAAAAAAAGACGAAATGACAAAAACGAAAGGTTATAGCCCATGTTTTTTGTAATTTTGAAAAAAAAAGTTAGCCTCTTTTCTCATCATTTTGGACCATGGGCTATAGCCCATATCGTACGGCATACTATAGCGCGCCGTTTTTCATCATTTTTGAAGATTTGAAAAAAATGACGAAATGACAAAAACGAAAGGTTATAGCCCATGTTTTTTGAAATTTTGAAAAAAAAAGTCAGCCTCGTTTCTCATCATTTTGGACCATGGGCTATAGCCCATATCGTACGGCATACTATAGCGCGCCGTTTTTCATCATTTTTGAAGATTTGAAAAAAATGACGAAATGACAAAAACGATGGGTTATAGCCCATGTTTTTTGAAATTTTGAAAAAAAAAGTTAGCCTCGTTTCTCATCATTTTGGACCATGGGCTATAGCCCATATCGTACGGCATACTATAGCGCGCCGTTTTTCATCATTTTTGAAGATTTGAAAAAAATGACGAAATGACAAAAACGAAAGGTTATAGCCCATGTTTTTTGAAATTTTGAAAAAAAAAGTTAGCCTCGTTTCTCATCATTTTGGACCATGGGCTATAGCCCATATCGTACGGCATACTATAGCGCGCCGTTTTTCATCATTTTTGAAGATTTGAAAAAAATGACGAAATGACAAAAACGAAAGGTTATAGCCCATGTTTTTTGAAATTTTGAAAAAAAAAGTTAGCCTCGTTTCTCATCATTTTGGACCATGGGCTATAGCCCATATCGTACGGCATACTATAGCGCGCCGTTTTTCATCATTTTTGAAGATTTGAAAAAAATGACGAAATGACAAAAACGAAAGGTTATAGCCCATGTTTTTTGAAATTTTGAAAAAAAAAGTTAGCCTCGTTTCTCATCATTTTGGACCATGGGCTATAGCCCATATCGTACGGCATACTATAGCGCGCCGTTTTTCATCATTTTTGAAGATTTGAAAAAAATGACGAAATGACAAAAACGAAAGGTTATAGCCCATGTTTTTTGAAATTTTGAAAAAAAAAGTTAGCCTCGTTTCTCATCATTTTGGACCATGGGCTATAGCGCATATCGTACGGCATACTATAGCGCGCCGTTTTTCATCATTTTTGAAGATTTGAAAAAAATGACGAAATGACAAAAACGAAAGGTTATAGCCCATGTTTTTTGAAATTTTGGAAAAAAAAGTTAGCCTCGTTTCTCATCATTTTGGACCATGGGCTATAGCCCATATCGTACGGCATACTATAGCGCGCCGTTTTTCATCATTTTTAAAGATTTGAAAAAAATGACGAAATGACAAAAACGAAAGGTTATAGCCCATGTTTTTTGAAATTTTGAAAAAAAAAGTTAGCCTCGTTTCTCATCATTTTGGACCATGGGCTATAGCCCATATCGTACGGCATACTATAGCGCGCCGTTTTTCATCATTTTTGAAGATTTTAAAAAAATGACGAAATGACAAAAACGAAAGGTTATAGCCCATGTTTTTTGAAATTTTGAAAAAAAAAGTTAGCCTCGTTTCTCATCATTTTGGACCATGGGCTATAGCGCATATCGTACGGCATACTATAGCGCGCCGTTTTTCATCATTTTTGAAGATTTGAAAAAAATGACGAAATGACAAAAACGAAAGGTTATAGCCCATGTTTTTTGAAATTTTGGAAAAAAAAGTTAGCCTCGTTTCTCATCATTTTGGACCATGGGCTATAGCCCATATCGTACGGCATACTATAGCGCGCCGTTTTTCATCATTTTTGAAGATTTGAAAAAAATGACGAAATGACAAAAACGAAAGGTTATAGCCCATGTTTTTTGAAATTTTGAAAAAAAAAGTTAGCCTCGTTTCTCATCATTTTGGACCATGGGCTATAGCCCATATCGTACGGCATACTATAGCGCGCCGTTTTTCATCATTTTTGAAGATTTGAAAAAAATGACGAAATGACAAAAATGAAAGGTTATAGCCCATGTTTTTTGAAATTTTGAAAAAAAAAGTTAGCCTCGTTTCTCATCATTTTGGACCATGGGCTATAGCCCATATCGTACGGCATACTATAGCGCGCCGTTTTTCATCATTTTTGAAGATTTAAAAAAAATGACGAAATGACAAAAACGAAAGGTTATAGCCCATGTTTTTTGAAATTTTGAAAAAAAAAGTTAGCCTCGTTTCTCATCATTTTGGACCATGGGCTATAGCCCATATCGTACGGCATACTATAGCGCGCCGTTTTTCATCATTTTTGAAGATTTGAAAAAAATGACGAAATGACAAAAACGAAAGGTTATAGCCCATGTTTTTTGAAATTTTGAAAAAAAAAGTTAGCCTCGTTTCTCATCATTTTGGACCATGGGCTATAGCCCATATCGTACGGCATACTATAGCGCGCTGTTTTTCATCATTTTTGAAGATTTGAAAAAAATGACGAAATGACAAAAACGAAAGGTTATAGCCCATGTTTTTTGAAATTTTGAAAAAAAAAGTTAGCCTCGTTTCTCATCATTTTGGACCATGGGCTATAGCCCATATCGTACGGCATACTATAGCGCGCCGTTTTTCATCATTTTTGAAGATTTGAAAAAAATGACGAAATGACAAAAACGAAAGGTTATAGCCCATGTTTTTTGAAATTTTGGAAAAAAAAGTTAGCCTCGTTTCTCATCATTTTGGACCATGGACTATAGCCCATATCGTACGGCATACTATAGCGCGCCGTTTTTCATCATTTTTAAAGATTTGAAAAAAATGACGAAATGACAAAAACGAAAGGTTATATCCCATGTTTTTTGAAATTTTGAAAAAAAAAGTTAGCCTCGTTTCTCATCATTTTGGACCATGGGCTATAGCCCATATCGTACGGCATACTATAGCGCGCCGTTTTTCATAATTTTTGAAGATTTGAAAAAAATGACGAAATGACAAAAACGAAAGGTTATAGCCCATGTTTTTTGAAATTTTGAAAAAAAAAGTTAGCCTCGTTTCTCATCATTTTGGACCATGGGCTATAGCCCATATCGTACGGCATACTATAGCGCGCCGTTTTTCATCATTTTTGAAGATTTGAAAAAAATGACGAAATGACAAAAACGAAAGGTTATAGCCCATGTTTTTTGAAATTTTGAAAAAAAAAGTTAGCCTCGTTTCTCATCATTTTGGACCATGGGCTATAGCCCATATCGTACGGCATACTATAGCGCGCCGTTTTTCATCATTTTTGAAGATTTGAAAAAAATGACGAAATGACAAAAACGAAAGGTTATAGCCCATGTTTTTTGAAATTTTGAAAAAAAAAGTTAGCCTCGTTTCTCATCATTTTGGACCATGGGCTATAGCCCATATCGTACGGCATACTATAGCGCGCCGTTTTTCATCATTTTTGAAGATTTGAAAAAAATGACGAAATGACAAAAACGAAAGGTTATAGCCCATGTTTTTTGAAATTTTGAAAAAAAAAGTTAGCCTCGTTTCTCATCATTTTGGACCATGGGCTATAGCCCATATCGTACGGCATACTATAGCGCGCCGTTTTTCATCATTTTTGAAGATTTGAAAAAAATGACGAAATGACAAAAACGAAAGGTTATATCCCATGTTTTTTTAAATTTTGGAAAAAAAAGTTAGCCTCGTTTCTCATCATTTTGGACCATGGGCTATAGCCCATATCGTACGGCATACTCTAGCGCGCCGTTTTTCATAATTTTTGAAGATTTGAAAAAAATGACGAAATGACAAAAACGAAAGGTTATAGCCCATGTTTTTTGAAATTTTGAAAAAAAAAGTTAGCCTCGTTTCTCATCATTTTGGACCATGGGCTATAGCCCATATCGTACGGCATACTATAGCGCGCCGTTTTTCATCATTTTTGAAGATTTGAAAAAAAATGACGAAATGACAAAAACGATGGTTATAGCCCATGTTTTTTGAAATTTTGAAAAAAAAGTTAGCCTCGTTTCTCATCATTTTGGACCATGGGCTATAGCCCATATCGTACGGCATACTATAGCGCGCCGTTTTTCATCATTTTTGAAGATTGAAAAAAATGACGAAATGACAAAACGAAAGGTTATAGCCCATGTTTTTGAAATTTGGAAAAAAAAGTTAGCCTCGTTTCTCATCATTTTGGACCATGGGCTATAGCCCATATCGTACGGCATACTATAGCGCGCCGTTTTTCATCATTTTGAAGATTTGAAAAAAATGACGAAATGACAAAAACGAAAGGTTATAGCCCATGTTTTTTGAAATTTTGAAAAAAAAAAGTTAGCCTCGTTTCTCATCATTTTGGACCATGGGCTATAGCCCATATCGTAACGGCATACTATAGCGCGCCGTTTTTCATCATTTTGAAGATTTGAAAAAAATGACGAAATGACAAAAACGAAAGTTATAGCCCATGTTTTTTGAAATTTTGAAAAAAGAAGTTAGCCTCGTTTCTCATCATTTTGGACCATGGGCTATAGCCCATATCGTACGGCAGTACTATAGCGCGCCGTTTTTCATCATTTTTGAAGATTTGAAAAAAATGACGAAATGACAAAAACGATGGGTTATAGCCCATGTTTTTTGAAATTTTGAAAAAAAAAGTTAGCCTCGTTTCTCATCATTTTGGACCATGGGCTATAGCCCATATCGTACGGCATTACTATAGCGCGCCGTTTTTCATCATTTTTGAAGATTTGAAAAAAATGACGAAATGACAAAAACGAAAGGTTATAGCCCATGTTTTTTGAAATTTTGAAAAAAAAGTTAGCCTCGTTTCTCATCATTTGGACCATGGGCTATAGCCCATATCGTACGGCATACTATAGCGCGCCGTTTTTCATCATTTTTGAAGATTTGAAAAAGAATGACGAAATGACAAAAACGAAAGGTTATAGCCCATGTTTTTTGAAATTTTGAGAAAAGAAAAGTTAGCCTCGTTTCTCATCATTTTGGACCATGGCTATAGCCCATATCGTACGGCATACTATAGCGCGCCGTTTTTCATCATTTTTGAAGATTTGAAAAAAATGACGAAATGACAAAAACGAAAGGTTATAGCCATGTTTTTGAAATTTTGAAAAAAAAAGTTAGCCTCGTTTCTCATCATTTTGGACCATGGGCTATAGCCCATATCGTACGGCATACTATAGCGCGCCGTTTTTCATCATTTTTGAAGATTTGAAAAAAATGACGAAATGACAAAAACGAAAGGTTATAGCCATGTTTTTTGAAATTTGAAAAAAAATTAGCCTCGTTTCTCATCATTTTGGACCATGGGCTATAGCCCATATCGTACGGCATACTATAGCGCCGCCGTTTTTCATCATTTTTGAAGAGTTTGAAAAAAATGACAAAATGACAAAAACGAAAGGTTATAGCCCATGTTTTTTGAAATTTTGAAAAAAAAAGTTAGCCTCGTTTCTCATCATTTTGGACCATGGGCTATAGCCCATATCGTACGGCATACTATAGCGCGCCGTTTTTCATCATTTTTGAAGATTTGAAAAAAATGACGAAATGACAAAAACGAAAGGTTATAGCCCATGTTTTTTGAAATTTTGGAAAAAAAAGTTAGCCCTCGTTTCTCATCATTTTGGACCATGGGCTATAGCCCATATCGTACGGCATACTATAGCGCGCCGTTTTTCATCATTTTTAAAGATTTGAAAAAATGACGAAATGACAAAAACGAAAGGTTATAGCCCATGTTTTTGAAATTTTGAAAAAAAAAGTTAGCCTCGTTTCTCATCATTTTGGACCATGGGCTATAGCCCATATCGTACGGCATACTATAGCGCGCCGTTTTTCATCAGTTTTTGAAGATTTGAAAAAAATGACGAAATGACAAAAACGAAAGGTTATAGCCCATGTTTTTTGAAATTTTGAAAAAAAAAAGTTAGCCTCGTTTCTCATCATTTTGACCATGGGCCTATAGCCCATATCGTACGGCATACTATAGCGCGCCGTTTTTCATCATTTTTGAAGATTTGAAAAAAATGACCGAAATGACAAAAACGAAAGGTTATAGCCCATGTTTTTTGAAATTTTGAAAAAAAAAGTTAGCCTCGTTTCTCATCATTTTGGACCATGGGCTATAGCCCATATCGTACGGCATACTATAGCGCGCCGTTTTTCATCATTTTTGAAGATTTGAAAAAATGACGAAATGACAAAAACGAAATGTTATAGCCCATGTTTTTTGAAATTTTGAAAAAAAAAAGTTAGCCTCGTTTCTCATCATTTTGGACCATGGGCTATAGCCCATATCGTACGGCATACTATAGGCGCGCCGTTTTTCATCATTTTTGAAGATTTGAAAAAAAATGACGAAATGACAAAAACGAAAGGTTATAGCCCATGTTTTTTGAAATTTTGAAAAAAAAAGTTAGCCTCGTTTCTCAATCATTTTGGACCATGGGCTATAGCCCATATCGTACGGCATACTATAGCGCGCCGTTTTTCATCATTTTTGAAGATTTGAAAAAATGACGAAATGACAAAAACGAAAGGTTATAGCCCATGTTTTTTGAAATTTTGAAAAAAAAAGTTAGCCTCGTTTCTCATCATTTTGGACCATGGGCTATAGCCCATATCGTACGGCATACTATAGCGCGCCGTTTTTCATCATTTTTAAAGATTTGAAAAAAAATGACGAAATGACAAAAACGAAAGGTTATAGCCCATGTTTTTTGAAATTTGAAAAAAAAAAGTTAGCCTCGTTTCTCATCATTTTGGACCATGGGCTATAGCCCATATCGTACGGCATACTATAGCGCGCCGTTTTTCATCATTTTTGAAGATTTGAAAAAATGACGAAATGACAAAAACGAAAGGTTATAGCCCATGTTTTTTGAAAATTGAAAAAAAAAGTTAGCCTCGTTTCTCATCATTTTGGACCATGGGCTATAGCGCATATCGTACGGCATACTATAGCGCGCCGTTTTTCATCATTTTTGAAGATTTGAAAAAAATGACGAAATGACAAAACGAAAGGTTATAGCCCATGTTTTTTGAAATTTTGGAAAAAAAAGTTAGCCTCGTTTCTCATCATTTTGGACCATGGGCTATAGCGCCATATCGTACGGCATACTATAGCGCGCCGTTTTTCATCATTTTTAGAAGATTTGAAAAAAATGACGAAATGGACAAAAACGAAAGGTTATAGCCCATGTTTTTTTGAAATTTTGAAAAAAAAAGTTAGCCTCGTTTCTCATCATTTTGGACCATGGGCTATAGCCCATATCGTACGGCATACTATAGCGCGCCGTTTTCATCATTTTTGAAGATTTGAAAAAAATGACGAAATGACAAAAACGAAAGGTTATAGCCCATGTTTTTTGAAATTTTGAAAAAAAAAGTTAGCCTCGTTTCTCATCATTTTGGACCATGGGCTATAGCCCATATCGTACGGCATACTATAGCGCGCTGTTTTTCATCATTTTTGAAGATTTGAAAAAAATGACGAAATGACAAAAACGAAAGGTTATAGCCCATGTTTTTTGAAATTTTGAAAAAAAAAGTTAGCCTCGTTTCTCATCATTTTGACCATGGGCTATAGCCCATATCGTACGGCATACTATAGCGCGCCGTTTTTCATCATTTTTGAAGATTTGAAAAAAATGACGAAATGACAAAAACGAAAGGTTATAGCCCATGTTTTTGAAATTTTGGAAAAAAAAGTTAGCCTCGTTTCTCATCATTTTGGACCATGGGCTATAGCCCATATCGTACGGCCATACTATAGCGCGCCGTTTTTCAGCATTTTTAAAGATTTGAAAAAATGACGAAATGACAAAAACGAAAGGTTATATCCCATGTTTTTTGAAATTTTGAAAAAAAAAAGTTAGCCTCGTTTCTCATCATTTTGGACCATGGGCTATAGCCCATATCGTACGGCATACTATAGCGCGCCGTTTTTCATAATTTTTGAAGATTTGAAAAAAATGACGAAATGACAAAAACGAAGGTTATAGCCCATGTTTTTTTGAAATTTGAAAAAAAAATTAGCCTCGTTTCTCATCATTTTGGACCATGGCTATAGCCCATATCGTACGGCATACTATAGCGCGCCGTTTTTCATCATTTTTGAAGATTTGAAAAAAATGACGAAATGACAAAAACGATGGGTTATAGCCCATGTTTTTTGAAATTTTGAAAAAAAAAGTTAGCCTCGTTTCTCATCATTTTGGACCATGGGCTATAGCCCATATCGTACGGCATACTATAGGCGCGCTGTTTTTCATCATTTTGAAGATTTGAAAAAAATGACGAAATGACAAAAACGAAAGGTTATAGCCCATGTTTTTTGAAATTTTGAAAAAAAAAAGTTAGCCTCGTTTCTCATCATTTTGGGACCATGGGCTATAGCCCATATCGTACGGCATACTATAGCGCGCCGTTTTTCATCATTTTTGAAGATTTGAAAAAAATGACGAAATGACAAAAACGAAAGGTTATAGCCCATGTTTTTTTTTATTTTGAAAAAAAAAGTTAGCCTTGTTTCTCATCATTTTGGACCATGGGCTATAGCCCATATCGTACGGCATACTATAGCGCGCCGTTTTTCATAATTTTTGAAGATTTGAAAGAAATGACGAAATGACAAAAACGAAAGGTTATAGCCCATGTTTTTTGAAATTTTGAAAAAAAAAGTTAGCCTCGTTTCTCATCATTTTGGACCATGGGCTATAGCCCATATCGTACGGCATACTATAGCGCGCCGTTTTTCATCATTTTTGAAGATTTGAAAAAAAATGACGAAATGACAAAAACGATGGGTTATAGCCCATGTTTTTTGAAATTTTGAAAAAAAAAGTTAGCCTCGTTTCTCATCATTTTGGACCATGGGCTATAGCCCATATCGTACGGCATACTATAGCGCGCCGTTTTTCATCATTTGAAGATTTGAAAAAATGACGAAATGACAAAAACGAAAGGTTATAGCCCATGTTTTTTGAAATTTTGAAAAAAAAAAGTTAGCCTCGTTTCTCATCATTTTGGACCATGGGCTATAGCCCATATTGTACGGCATACTATAGCGCGCCGTTTTTCATCATTTTTGAAGATTTGAAAAAAAATGACGAAATGACAAAAACGAAAGGTTATAGCCCATGTTTTTTGAAATTTTGAAAAAAAAAGTTAGCCTCGTTTCTCATCATTTTGGACCATGGGCTATAGCCCATATCGTACGGCATACTATAGCGCGCCGTTTTTCATCATTTTTGAAGATTTGAAAAAAATGACGAAATGACAAAAACCGAAAGGTTATAGCCCATGTTTTTTGAAATTTTGAAAAAAAAAGTTAGCCTCGTTTCTCATCATTTTGGACCATGGGCTATAGCCCATATCGTACGGCATACTCTATAGCGCGCCGTTTTTCATCATTTTGAAGATTTGAAAAAAATGACGAAATGACAAAAACGAAAGGTTATAGCCCATGTTTTTTGAAATTTTGAAAAAAAAAGTTAGCCTCGTTTCTCATCATTTTGGACCATGGGCTATAGCCCATATCGTACGGCATACTATAGCGCGCCGTTTTTCATCATTTTTAAAGATTTGAAAAAAATGACGAAATGACAAAAACGAAAGGTTATAGCCCATGTTTTTTGAAATTTTGAAAAAAAAGTTAGCCTCGTTTCTCATCATTTTGGACCATGGGCTATAGCCCATATCGTACGGCATACTATAGCGCGCCGTTTTTCATCATTTTGAAGATTTGAAAAAACATGACGAAATGACAAAAACGAAAGGTTATATCCCATGTTTTTTGAAATTTTGAAAAAAAAAGTTAGCCTCGTTTCTCATCATTTTGGACCATGGGCTATAGCGCATATCGTACGGCATACTATAGCGCGCCGTTTTTCATCATTTTTGAAGATTTGAAAAAATGACGAAATGACAAAAACGAACAGGTTATAGCCCATGTTTTTTGAAATTTTGGAAAAAAAAGTTAGCCTCGTTTCTCATCATTTTGGACCACTGGGCTATAGCCCATACGTACGGCATACTATAGCGCGCCGTTTTTCATCATTTTGAAGATTTGAAAAAAATGACAAAATGACAAAAACGAAAGGTTATAGCCCATGTTTTTTGAAATTTTGAAAAAAAAAAGTTAGCCTCGTTTCTCATCATTTTGGACCATGGGCTATAGCCCATATCGTACGGCATACTATAGCGCGCCGTTTTTCATCATATTTTAAAGATTGAAAAAAATGACGAAATGACAAAAACGAAAGGTTATAGCCCATGTTTTTTGAAATTTTGAAAAAAAAAGTTAGCCTCGTTTCTCATCATTTTGGACCATGGGCTATAGCCCATATCGTACGGCATACTATAGCGCGCCGTTTTTCATCATTTTTGAAGATTGAAAAAAATGACGAAATGACAAAAACGAAAGGTTATAGCCCATGTTTTTTGAAATTTTGAAAAAAATAGTTAGCCTCGTTTCTCATCATTTTGGACCATGGGCTATAGCGCATATCGTACGGCATACTATAGCGCGCCGTTTTTCATCATTTTTGAAGATTTGAAAAAAAATGACGAAATGACAAAACGAAAGGTTATAGCCCATGTTTTTTGAAATTTTGAAAAAAAAAGTTAGCCTCGTTTCTCATCATTTTGGACCATGGGCTATAGCCCATATCGTACGGCATACTATAGCGCGCCGTTTTTCATCATTTTTGAAGATTTGAAAAATGACGAAATGACAAAAACGAAAGGTTATAGCCCATGTTTTTTTGAAATTTTGAAAAAAAAAGTTAGCCTCGTTTCTCATCATTTTGGACCATGGGCTATAGCCCATATCGTACGGCATACTATAGCGCGCCGTTTTTCATCATTTTTGAAGATTTGAAAAAAAATGACGAAATGACAAAAACGAAAGGTTATAGCCCATGTTTTTTGAAATTTTGAAAAAAAAGTTAGCCTCGTTTCTCATCATTTTGGACCATGGGCTATAGCCCATATCGTACAGGCATACTATAGCGCGCCGTTTTTCATCATTTTTGAAGATTTTGAAAAAAATGACGAAATGACAAAAACGAAGGTTATAGCCCATGTTTTTTGAAATTTTGAAAAAAAAGTTAGCCTCGTTTCTCATCATTTTGGACCATGGGCTATAGCCCATATCGTACGGCATACTATAGCGCGCCGTTTTTCATAATTTTTGAAGATTTGAAAAAAATGACGAAATGACAAAAACGAAAGGTTATAGCCCATGTTTTTGAAATTTTGAAAAAAAAGTTAGCCTCGTTTGTCATCATTTTGGACCATGGGCTATAGCCCATATCGTACGGCATACTATAGCGCGCCGTTTTTCATCATTTTTTGAAGATTTGAAAAAATGACGAAATGACAAAAACGATGGGTTATAGCCATGTTTTTTGAAATTTTGAAAAAAAAAGTTAGCCTCGTTTCTCATCATTTGGACCATGGGCTATAGCCCATATCGTACGGCATACTATAGCGCGCCGTTTTTCATCATTTTTGAAGATTTGAAAAAAATGACGAAATGACAAAAACGAAAGGTTATAGCCCATGTTTTTTGAAATTTTGAAAAAAAAAGTTAGCCTCGTTTCTCATCATTTTGGACCATGGGCTATAGCCCATATCGTACGGCATACTATAGCGCGCCGTTTTTCATCATTTTTGAAGATTTGAAAAAAATGACGAAATGACAAAAACGAAAGGTTATAGCCCATGTTTTTTTGAAATTTTGAAAAAAAAAGTTAGCCTCGTTTCTCATCATTTTGGACCATGGGCTATAGCCCATATCGTACGGCATACTATAGCGCGCCGTTTTTCATAATTTTTGAAGATTTGAAAAAAAATGACGAAATGACAAAAACGAAAGGTTATAGCCAATGTTTTTTGAAATTTTGAAAAAAAAGTTAGCCTCGTTTCTCATCATTTTGGACCATGGGCTATAGCCCATATCGTACGGCATACTATAGCGCGCCGTTTTTCATCATTTTTGAAGATTTGAAAAAAATGACGAAATGACAAAAACGAAAGGTTATATCCCATGTTTTTTGAAATTTTGAAAAAAAAAGTATAGCCTCGTTTCTCATCATTTTGGACCATGGGCTATAGCGCATATCGTACGGCATACTATAGCGCGCCGTTTTTCATCATTTTTGAAGATTTGAAAAAAATGACGAAATGACAAAAACGAAAGGTTATAGCCCATGTTTTTTGAAATTTTGGAAAAAAAAGTTAGCCTCGTTTCTCATCATTTTGGACCATGGGCTATAGCCCATATCGTACGGCATACTATAGCGCGCCGTTTTTCATCATTTTTGAAGATTTGAAAAAAATGACAAAATGACAAAAACGAAAGGTTATAGCCCATGTTTTTTGAAATTTTGAAAAAAAAAGTTAGCCTCGTTTCTCATCATTTTGGACCATGGGCTATAGCCCATATCGTACGGCATACTATAGCGCGGCCGTTTTTCATCATTTTAAAGATTTGAAAAAAATGACGAAATGACAAAAACGAAAGGTTATAGCCCATGTTTTTTGAAATTTTGAAAAAAAAAGTTAGCCTCGTTTCTCATCATTTTGGACCATGGGCTATAGCCCATATCGTACGGCATACTATAGCGCGCCGTTTTTCATCATTTTTGAAGATTTGAAAAAAATGACGAAATGACAAAAACGAAAGGTTATAGCCCATGTTTTTTGAAATTTTGAAAAAAATAGTTAGCCTCGTTTCTCATCATTTTGGACCATGGGCTATAGCGCATATCGTACGGCATACTATAGCGCGCCGTTTTTCATCATTTTGAAGATTTGAAAAAAATGACGAAATGACAAAAACGAAAGGTTATAGCCCATGTTTTTTGAAATTTTGAAAAAAAAAGTTAGCCTCGTTTCTCATCATTTTGGACCATGGGCTCATAGCCCATATCGTACGGCATACTATAGCGCGCCGTTTTTCATCATTTTTGAAGATTTGAAAAAAATGACGAAATGACAAAAACGAAAGGTTATAGCCCATGTTTTTTGAAATTTTGAAAAAAAAAGTTAGCCTCGTTTCTCATCATTTTGGACCATGGGCTATAGCCCATATCGTACGGCATACTATAGCGCGCCGTTTTTCATCATTTTTGAAGATTTGAAAAAAAATGACGAAATGACAAAAACGAAAGGTTATAGCCCATGTTTTTTGAAATTTTGAAAAAAAAAGTTAGCCTCGTTTCTCATCATTTTGGACCATGGGCTATAGCCCATATCGTACGGCATACTATAGCGCGCTGTTTTTTCATCATTTCTGAAGATTTGAAAAAAATGACGAAATGACAAAAACGAAAGGTTATAGCCCATGTTTTTTGAAATTTGAAAAAAAAAGTTAGCCTCGTTTCTCATCATTTTGGACCATGGGCTATAGCCCATATCGTACGGCATACTATAGCGCGCCGTTTTTCATCATTTTTGAAGATTTGAAAAAAATGACGAAATGACAAAAACGAAAGGTTATAGCCCATGTTTTTTTGAAATTTTGAAAAAAAAAGTTAGCCTCGTTTCTCATCATTTTGGACCATGGGCTATAGCCCATATCGTACGGCATACTATAGCGCGCCGTTTTTCATCATTTTTAAAGATTTGAAAAAAATATGACGAAATGACAAAAACGAAAGGTTATATCCCATGTTTTTTGAAATTTTGAAAAAAAAAGTTAGCCTCGTTTCTCATCATTTTGACCATGGGCTATAGCCCATATCGTACGGCATACTATAGCGCGCCGTTTTTCATAATTTTTGAAGATTGAAAAAAATGACGAAATGACAAAAACGAAAGGTTATAGCCCATGTTTTTTGAAATTTTGAAAAAAAAAGTTAGCCTCGTTTGTCATCATTTTGGACCATGGGCTATAGCCCATATCGTACGGCATACTATAGCGCGCCGTTTTTCATCATTTTTGAAGATTTGAAAAAAATGACGAAATGACAAAAACGATGGGTTATAGCCCATGTTTTTTGAAATTTTGAAAAAAAAAGTTAGCCTCGTTTCTCATCATTTTGGACCATGGGCTATAGCCCATATCGTACGGCATACTATAGCGCGCCGTTTTTCATCATTTTTGAAGATTTGAAAAAAATGACGAAATGACAAAAACGAAAGGTTATAGCCCATGTTTTTTGAAATTTTGAAAAAAAAAGTTAGCCTCGTTTGTCATCATTTTGGACCATGGGCT
>NW_027665430.1:0-1000 GCF_963924005.1 Protomyctophum bolini | reverse complement strand
AGGACCTGAGTACCTTCCAGCAGCATGTACCCGTGTACCCTTCCTGAGTAATCTGAGTATTAATACTTCTATACAGTATACACACAGACACGGCCACAATCTGTTGATAGTGACCATAGTTTCTCTCTTCAGTATGATGTATTTCTGTAGTGTAAATGGATTCACCACAAGGTCACACTTGTGAACTGCGTTCACTTCATGGGGCTTCAGTCCAATGGCGGCTCTCCTACATAGACTTCTATTGAGAATGGGGACAAGTCCTGGACCGGAAGTAGGCAGCAATGCATTGGACCCAGGCAGCTTTAATGATCTTAAATCTCTTTATTTTAGATTGGTCATCGGTTGGTCAGGTCTGCTCATCATAACATGCTCTCTCTCTTTCTCCTCATTGGTCGCTTTGCAGCTGGTTCGAGCCGTTCGTCATCATGTGGTTGGACGAGAACGAGGAAGTGTCCAGAGACTTCCTGCACGGAGCCTTGGAGAGGGACAAGAAGGACGGGGTAAGGATTGATGGGTTTGGTTGAATGCTTGATTCTGATTGGTCAATCGCTGAATTCATCGGTCTGTTATTTCTTGATAACAGACCGCTCCGGTCTATAACAGACCGCTCCACTCTATAACAGACCGCTGGCTAATCAAACCCTCGGGAGCACCTGCTGCGCCCCGCTTGATTTACTGCTGTTTCCAACATGGCAGCCATGACGTAAACACACACACAGTGTCATTCACAGCTAAACATTGCTCTCAAAAATGTTTTTGAAAACATTTTTTGCGAGAAATGGACGACCCTGAAAATTTGCTTGACACTCACGTCCTTGTTCTCCGACAGTGCTGCAGCTGGGCAGACACCGGCCAGCGAGACAGAGATACAGATGGAATGCTTCCATTACCAAGCAAGGAGAAATACCTCGTTTTGTGTCAATTTATTAATTTATGTATTAAAGGACCACTTCACCACTTTTCAACCTATCTTCATATAATAGATCCTCACTATTATAAT